>NC_056733.1:1741585118-1741735118 GCF_019279795.1 Protopterus annectens | reverse complement strand
TTAACAGGGTAGTGGTTTCTTTTACCATACTATAAAAAGGCCTACAGAAATTCAGATGATTCAGATTCCCAAAGCTTCTACCTTACATTATACATAGCCATCTAACAGGCTACTCAGTCCTGTTTCTTTGATGCCACATGCTTCTAGCTCGTCGTGTTAAAGCAGTCTTCAGACCAGTTCACTTACCTGTTTAACACACAAGCAAGGATTTGCATCTCTGCACAGGTTTTATTCAGCAGTCATCAGGGTAGGTAATACTCAGCTGCCAACAATGCTTACTCAACATTACATCCCCATACATTAATTTGGTATTTTTTACACTGACCTGAAAAAACTTTGTGACTTAAAAACAACAGCATAAAAGGAAAAGCTTTTTTAAAACTACGATGATGAGGGTCACAGGAGGTTACGCCTTGAGGCCCTTATAAGCCTAGCCAAGAGTTTGGCCCATGTTTAGATAAATCAGCACCCGATGCCCGTGTCCAGCAGGGAAACGGGTGGAATCCCAAAGGTATATTTTCTGTTTCCCATCCAGTTACCTGGGTTGCGCTTAAAAAGGGGTAAAGAGGTACTCTACTTGACGTAGAGAGCGAGTCTATTCCACAGATGGGGGGAGTCTCAGACACAAATCTGTCCCAACAAGTCTTGTTGATGTCACATACCAGGTTGAGGCCAAGTG
This sequence comes from Protopterus annectens, assembly GCF_019279795.1. NCBI lineage: Eukaryota > Metazoa > Chordata > Ceratodontiformes > Protopteridae > Protopterus > Protopterus annectens. Next base: position 1,741,734,439 of record NC_056733.1, on the reverse strand, counting down.
TGCAGGTTACTCAAGTGGAGCTCGACTTGCAGATATGCAACAGTCCCGTCAAGGTGGGGTCTGTGATCGCATACTACTGCCAGACAGAAGTCACCTCTGAGGAGTCTGTATGAATCTGAATAGAGAAATAGGGCTTTTAGCCTATGTATGGTAGATGTTGGAAGCCCTGGATTATCCTGGTGAGGAACCTCTGTGGTCTCTCCAGCTGCTGCATGTGCTTTGCGAGGTACATGCTGAAAGGGGCATTGTATTCAATAATGGGCCTTATAAGGGAAGAATACAGGGATGTTATTGACCTTGACCCTGGATAAGGAACCCTTACTTATGAGGCGGGCCATGTAGAAGGCTTTCCGTACAACAGAAGCAACATTGTGGTCAAGTCAGGTTGCTATCCACCTGGGTGCCCAAATCCCTCATGACTGCATGCTTAGGATGTTATTAATGTGATAATTTGTGGGGCCATCACTCTCCCCAAAGGGGATGATGATGCATTTTTTGGTATCAGCTTGAGGCCGTTTCTGGCACCAGTCATTTGTCCGAGTGAGACAAGAGAGAGTGGGTTTGTCACTGGATGGCTGCCAGAAAGGCAGGGCATTAGGCTAACAAATCTGGACAAAACCATAGGTAAAAGTGGGACAGAAGCCCAAAAATAGTGACAATTTGTAAATATTGCTCTTACAAACTTAAGAAGTTGATAGAATAACAAATTTTGCATTAGCATTAATTTTCTGAAGGATATGAAGTCTGGAACTCAAATGCCTGTTATTATTTTCTAACTTCAATCTTTAATGACTTGCCACTAATTTGCCAGAAAAACACAATTTTATGAAAAACGGACTAAAAATATGAGGCAAAAATCTTGACATTCTGAGAAAATCTGTACCGTTGACAGGTCTCTCAAACTTGCTGCAACAATTCCCTATATACATTACTAACCTGGCTGGGTTCAGAACTTGGTTGTGTTTTTTGTTTCTGACAGTTGCCAGTTTTTAACTGAGCTTGAATATAGGCGTGACTTGGTGTGGAAGTAGCAGAGCTGCTGTAACCTGGACTGTTTGTTGTAAAACAATATGGTCTGTGGCTGGCATGGAGAGGGGAACACTGCCATAATTTGCTGCTACTTTTGAGACATTTTGTCAATTCCATGAAGAGTTTCTTTCTTTTTGAGTGCTGAGCATTCTATAGTTCCTGAGCTTTGGGAACATTTAATAATGAAGAAATATGAAGGACTACAGAAGACTGGTATTGCAGTTTTTGCTGAAATAAGGTACTACCACTGATACAGCTGGCTAATACCGAGGTGCTTTTTACGAGAATGTTATGACCATCTGGTTGACTGTTTTTACAGCCAGACACTTTTTGTTAGCAAATCACTTTATTTTTAAGTCTAGCTTAGTTTTAATTCATAGGTTTGGCAGTTAAAAAGAAGTTATGTACTCACCATAACGTTCCATCTGAGTAGTTGGACTTCATTTGTCATCAACCTGTGGGTTTTGGATCCGGACTGGATCTGGGACGGCAGCTTCACTAGCATCTGATCCAAGCTACAAGTTCCTCCCCTCACCCACAATACCCCTCCATCTCCTTCCTTCCCTCAGATAGAGTTTGCTATACCACACACCAAAGAAACCCCATCCAATATACCTTACCAACAAAGAATAACAGGAGAGCTGCATAGGCGCACTCTCCTGCCTACCAAGGTAACAACATAATGAGAAGGTCAGGGGGAAGGAGGAAGGGAAGGTTGATGACAAATGAAGTCCAACTACTCAGATGGAATGTTATGGGGAGTACATAACTTTTTTTATCTGAAGTAGTTGACTTCATTTGATCATTAACCTGTGGGACAGAGTCCCCAGCTACCAAACCCTTGGGTGGCCATTATGGAAGGATATTTTGGAGCACAGCAGAGCTAAAGGATGCTTTCCCCCTAGACATCATGTCCAACTTACAATGGGAAATGAAAGTGTGAGATGAGGACCAAGCAGCTGCCGAACAAATATCATCCAGAGACACCCTAGACCAAAAGGGCCACTGACGTAGCCATGGACCTGGTAGAATGGGCATTAATCCAACCGGGAAGAGACATGCCTCTGTCTTTGTAAACTTGAAGGATGCAAAGAGAAATCCATCCGGTAATTGTTACCTTAGAAATCGGTTTGTCCAGAAAAGGTTTAGAAAAGGACAACTGGTCAGACTTGCGAAAGGCCTTAGTTCTGTGTAAGTAGAAACGTAACTGTCTATGTACATCTAATAAATGCAACTTGTATCCACTGCTATTCTGAAAATTTGGAAAGAAAATGGGTAAACTGATCGTTTGATTGATATTTGTTTCAGAGGCCACTTTTGGAAGAAAAGGATTAGTACGAAGTGAAACTCTGTCTTTATGGAAAATCATATATAGAGGTTTGACAGACGGTGCCTGGAGTTCTGACACTCTCCTAGCAGAGGTAATAGCCACTAGGAAGGCTGTCTTCCAAGATAAAAATTTTAGATCCACAAGAGCAGCCATTTCAAAAGGTGGAGCAACCAAAGCTTGTAAGACTAGTTTAAGATCCCATGAAGGAGTAGGATCTTTAACCGGATATCTTAAAAAAAAGGTACCCTTAATAAAGGTTTTGCAAAGTCTGGAGGAAGCTAAGGAGGCCATGTTCTCAGCTATATGGAAATTGGAAATGGCAGCCAGTTGAACATTTGCTGTAGAAGAGCTAGCACCCTACTGGAAAATGTATGCCAAGAACTTGAGGACCGCTGGGACAGAAACTGTGAAAGGATCCAAATCCCTTTGAAAAGCCCAGATAGAGAAACGCTTCTATTTGCTACAGTATAGTTTTCTGGTGGACAATTTATGAGCTGCCACCAGAATAGTCTTGACCAAAGAAGATAGACCAGGAGTCCTAGCAATTAACTCATTAACCCCGACTACCATCTCATAGCGCCTCTGTGGTTACATCTGAACACGTTGTGAGACGATAGTAACTGCATGCTGTTACACCAGAGTGCCTTCTCCCAGTGAACATAACATTGCAGTCAGTTTTTAACTCCACTGTTGAAAATTAAGTTGAAAAAGTAACTGAACTTTGTCAGTTACTTTGTCAGCTTAATTTTCAGCATGAAGTTACATGGTGTTCACATTTTAGTTTTCCAAGAAAATAATCTTGCAATTCACCGTGTACTTTCCTCTCCCTAGCAAGCCAATTTTCTCTGCCTCTAACTTGGATGTACTTTTTCAGGTGTTAAAATTCGGCGATGGTTAATAGTTCTCATTCTTCTTTTTTTTTTTCAAAACAAGTTTATTGTTTTAACATATAAGAGAAATATCATAACAATTTTATACAAATAATTAAAAATAGGTATTATTATAATATTCAACAAAACTAAAGTATTTACAAAGACATCCACTACAATCAGATCAATTAATTAAACTAAAATACTGTGTTATTGAAATTAGAATTTTTTTAACAAATTTTGTAAATTATCCCATACAATAAAATGTGATGTTTTTCTAGTTGTTCTCATTCTAATTGTGCTTATTTCCATATGACACATTATGTTCATAACATTTTTAAATTCATTGAACGAAGGAGGTGTATCTGAAATCCAATTTCTAGTTATTATTTTCCTAGCCACTGCTAGGATAGACCATAACAAGGGAAGCTTAATCTTTTTAACACATTGAGGTACAGGTGTGTTGAATAATATAAGAGACTTAGAAATAATGAAATTATCTGTAAAAAGAGCCTGCAAAAATTCATTAATTGACTTCCAGTACTCTTTCAACTTCATACAGTCATAAAACATATGAGCCCAGTCAGCATTAATTTCTACATTACATCTCTTACATAGATTATCTTTATTATTAATTTTATTCATCATCAAAGGTGTATAAAAAGATCTATGTAAAAATTTCCATGTATAAAGTCTCCAGACAATGGAAGATGTAGTTCTCTAAGCAGATTCCAATATATATTGTTTATCTTGTTGAGTTGGTGGGTCCCCATTAATAGAGGTGAAATAATTCCAGTATGAATCTACATTGTAAAAAGTTTCTTGTCTGATAATTTTATGTATATATGAAAGTTTACCTTTATCAGAAACTTTATGCTGTAAATTTATTATCAAGTAATCAATCAGTTTTGGAATAGATTCTTTAACTGTTATAGACATTAGATCTATTCTATCAATGAGAAGTTGTCTAAAGATCTGAACCTCTAACCAGCAAGTTTCTCTTGGATCAAATTCTTGTTTTAAGAAATCTAGATTTTTAACTTTATTATCAGATATCAGCTGATACCAGTACTTTAGATTATTATCTATAGCTAAATGAGCTCCTTCAGAAGTAGATGACATAAGCATACCCTGAGTATAAATTATAGGAATACAATAAAATTCCATTCCCTATACTTAGGGTGCATGAATATAAAGTTACGATAACTAATAATAATATTTAATGGGTAACAGACCATATGTTTAGGTGTAATAGGTGAAGTACAAAATTCCTTTAGCAACCACAACATGGAGTTATTTATAATCATATTTTTATGTGTTAAGGAGATTTTCATGAAGTGCATACTAATTAGCTCCCAATAATCTTTCCATTTTATGACATATGACCGATCTATTAATAAAGTAATAACTTTTATAATAGAAGAGATAATATATAAATTAAAGTCTGGAAAAGAAATACCCCTTGAGACCAGCTATTAGTATGTTTCTTTAATGCAATCCTAGGTCTATTAGGTGCCCATAAGAAATTTAACATTAGTGTATTCAGTTTCTTGATAGTTATTTTTGTAGGTGAAAGTATTATTGATTGTATTAAGTATAGAATCTTGGGGAATATTATCATTTTAATAATTGTAAGTCTCTCCTCCATAGTAAAAACATATTATTCCAGGTATTAAAAAGATTTTGTATATTAAGAAAACAGGTATTATAGTTATTATATATAATAGATTTAATATCTTTAGATACTATTATACCTAAATAAGTTATCTGACCTGAGTTGGGTACATATTTAGTAAAATCACTAATGAGAGTATTTTTTCATGTATATATAGGTAGTATTTTAGTTTTTCTTCATTGAATATTAAACCAGAAATACTTTTAAAATTCATCATTTTATCAAATAAAGACTGCATAGAAGAATTAGATCCTGCTGATGTAATTAGAACATCATCTGCAAAAAGTTGAATTTTTGATGATGTATTTTCTTCTATTTCAAAACCCTCTATGTCAGTACTGTTTCTAATCAAATTAGCCCAAGGCTCCATTACTAAAGTGAATAATAGTGGAGAAAGTGGACCTCCTTGCTTTGTACCTTTAAGAATGGGTATTTTTTGTGAAACATATGTTCCTACCTTAATATAAGCCAGCGTTCCTTTGTATAAATGCTCAATTAAATTTACAAATGCATCAGAGAAATTTGTGCATTTCAGTAAGGTAAACAGATAGTCCCAACTTACTGAATCAAATGCTGAACCTATATCAAGACTTAAATCTTTCTTTTTCCTATCTGCAAAATCAATTAATGTTAAAGTTCTTCTTATATTATCAAAAGTATTTCTATTTACAATGAAGCCCGTCTGATCTATGTCTATAATGCCGGGGATAATTGTCTTTAATCTATCAGCAAAAATACTCATAAACATTTTATAATCAACATTAAGTAATGAGATGGGTCGATATGAAGAACATCTAGTTGGATCTTTATTAGGTTTTAAAATTGGTGAAATAAATGTATATTGCCAAGATGGGGGGGTTATTAACTCAGTTTGGGCCAGAATAAAAACCTTATATATTAATGAATATGTAGTTTTAGAAAGGATTTTATATATCTCTGGTATAATACCATCATTACCCGGTGCTTTGTTTGATTTAAGCTTATTTATTTGTGTAATAACTTCTGTATATGAAATACTCTTGTCCAATAGTTTAATCTGTTGTTTATTAAGCTTTTTATTCATGTTTGTGGTTATAAACTCCTTTATTTTATCTTTAGGTTCCATGTTAATGTTGTTATGGTTAATCTTGTGAAAGTGATTTCTAAATTGGTCCAGTATTTCTGGTATACTAGAAACATTCTTCTTTTCCTTAGAGAAAAGATTTCTTTGATATGGTTTTGTTTATTCAATCTTTTTGTTTTATTTTTGAGTCTATGTAAGTATTTGGGGCTTATTGAATAAGACAAAACTTGTATTTCTCTAAAGTTATTTTAACTTTATGAGTTAGAATTTCTTTGTATTTCTCATTTAGTTTGTTTATTTCTTCAATAACTTTCTTGTCCATAATATTTTCTTTATTATTATGTTTATAAGAGTCCAGTTTACTTTGAATATCTAACAATTCCTTATCCCAAGATTTCCTTTTGTTATTATACCATCTGATACTTTGTCCATATAGATATGATTTTAAGGCATCCCAAACATAGACAATGGAGACTTCAGGAGTATTATTTATGTCTAGAAAATGTTGTACTTCTGAAAGTATATATTCTTTATAGTCTTTTAGCTGAGTTAAGTATGCTGGTATCCTTTTGATCTGAACATTATGAGTATTTTTTATCATGAATTCAAAAACAATTGAGTTATGATCAGATATAGGACATGAAATGATTTTGGAATTAATTAAATCTGTTACCATCTGGTTAGAAATAAAGACCCTATCTATTATTGAATAAGTTTTGTATCTGTTAGAAAAAAAGGTGTATGGTAATGATTTTGACTATCTGATTATTAATATCATTCAAATGATAAGAATTAGCAAAATCATTTAAATGTTTTGCATTAGATGTAATTCTTCTTTTCTTTATAGTGGTAGTATCACTTTCATGTAGTATACAATTAAAATCACCAGCTAAAATAATATCCCCTATAGAGAATGATATGATCTTATCAATATGATGTTTCACTGTATTAATACCAATTCCAGGTATCCAATATACATTAATTAAAGTGTAAGTCTTCCCATTAATTTGTATTGTAACCATACAAAACATTCCTTTGTCATCCTGATAAGACGTAATGGTTTTAGGAATGGGCATACTTTTATTCCATAAAATAGCCACTCCTCTTTTTCTGAGTGTGCTGTGAACTAACCAATACTGTATACTTATTAGTGGCTAGTTTATCAATATCTTTTTTCAAGAGATGGGTTTCTTGCAGGAAGACTAGATTGGCCTTGTGTAGATTAATGTATCTTATTAGGCTTGCCCTTTTACACGGATTATTCAATCCATTAATGTTTAAAGAAATTCCTTTTAAAGATGTCATTTGGCATTTTTAAAACTCAAGAATCTTATGATCAAATAACAAATAACAAGATAAATAATGTTACATCTCCTCTTTTAGGTGTACCTTTAAATATAGCTGTATTTATTAAATCTCTTATGGGATTTTGTATAGGATTCAATTTTGTTTGTAGTGACAATGAGTGTACAAAATATATTGTGGATGTCAAAACTATATACATATAACAATGAACAAGTGAAAATAATGTAAGGATTAAACCTTGCATCCCGCCTGAGTTGAAAACTCCAACTTAGAGCAGTATTTACTACTCAAGTTAACCCCTACCCTAAGCAGCAGTACCTCAGCTACCACCTTATCAATTTAATACTAGTTATATTTAACTGAGGTTAACAGTTTTCAATTCAATTATCTATCAAGACAAAACTACACATTTGGTAAAACAGCATCATATAAACTAAAATAAACTTTTTTTTTTTTTTTTTTTTAAACTGTTCATACTATTATATAGATCTGTGTAATATATAACACTTGTATTCTAATAGCATTCAAATAATCTTAATGTTAGAAATCAAGAGGAGAGAAAATTATGTTCTAACATTCATTTAAATCAAAAACTTTGGCTAATATGATTCAGACATTACATGCATTAAGATGCATCTATTTTCTGTCATGTGAATTCTATCAACAGCTTCCAAAAAAATCTTGAATTGTTTGTATATGAGCATTTACTTAAACTCATTATTGTCAATAGAGTAAAATATTGTATTCATAAAAATTATTATAAATCATATTGCATAGTTATGCAGATTATCAGAAACACCTGCGTTATTACCTAAAAAAAAAAAAAAAAAAAAAAAGAAAAAGCCATCACACACAAACACACACACATACATATACACACACACACATATACACACACACACATATACACACACACACATATACACACACACACATATACACACACACACATATACACACACACACATATATACATACACATATATACATACACACACACACATACATATACACATACACATATATACATACACACACACACACACACACACATATATATATATATATATATATATATATATATATATATATATATATATATATATCTGATCTCACTGAGTTGTGTCTCTGTAGAGCACAATCCTACTTGCTGTCCCTAGAATAAATCTGTCTGCTTTATACAAAATAATGCACAGCAAACACATATTAGTAACCAGATTTTACAATCATGCTAACCTACTGCTTTAAAATATATCACATGACATTTCTTCCAGAATAGAGTTATAAGATTATTTATGCTTGTCAATCAGATGAATTAAATGAGTTATAGTAAAGTATATGTTTGGGACACAAGTTTTTAACACAGATTATTATGCTACTGTTAAGTAGATTTTCAAAAACATTTAAATAAATGTTTCATTTTCTATGCCTTCTAAAATAAGATATTTACTTGCTACAAGAAACTACATCATCTATACTCATCATAACTGACATATTTTATGAATAGAGTATTTTTCCTGAATCTGTGGTGTGTCAGTGTGATAACCTTGTCAATGTTTATACTAACTGCTTTCAGTTTCTCTGTGAAAATTCTGTGAGTGAAGCTTTTGAGTAAACTCATGGACACTATGCATGAGACAGCCCACATCCCAGATTGTCTCCCTTAACATTTTGGCGGGAAACTTGTTAAAACTTGTGGCAAACATTCATTTTGTCAATAGAGTAAAATATTGTATTCACAGAAATTATTATAAATCATATTGTTTAGTTATGCCGATTCTCAGAAAAAAAAGCCATCACACTCACACACACACACATATATATATATATATATATATATATATATATATGATCTCACTGAGTTGTGTGTTAGTAGAGCACTATCCTACTTGCTGTCCCTAGAATAAATCTGTCTGCTTTATACAAAATAATGCACAGCAAACACATATTGGTAACCAGATTTTACAATCATGCTAACCTACTGCTTTAAAATATATCACATGACATTTCTTCCAGAATAGAGTTATAAGATTATTTATGTTTGTCAATCAGATGAATTAAATGAGTTATAGTAAAGTATATGTTTGGAACACAAATTTTAACACAGATTATTATGCTGCTGTTAAGTAGATTTTCAAAACATTTAAATAAATGTTTCATTTTTTATGCCTTCTAAAATAAGACATTTACTTACTACAAGAAACTACATCATTTAAACTCATTATAACTGACATATTTTATGAACAGAGTATTTTTCCTGAATCTGTGGTGTGTCAGTGTGATAACCTTGTCAATGTTTATACTAACTGCTTTCAGTTTTTCTGTGAGAATTCTGTGATTTGAAGATTCTGAGGTAACTCAAGGACATTGTGCATAAGACAGCCCACATCCCAGATTGTCTCTCAACATTTTGGCGGGAAACTTATTAAAAACTAGTGACAAACATTCATTTAGCAGTGTAAATGCATCTAAACATGACAGAACCTCCACAATGTATTCCACAGATCATCACAGCCTCTATGCAAGTGAAATTAAACTCAAAATTACCAACAAGCAATAAAACTCAGCATTCTTCTCCCAACTCAATTTTCATACAAATCCTATTATTCACTGTGTCCACACAGTCTAAAGCATTTCTATATATTAATAAAGAAAAGAAAAGAGAGTAGAAGCTAAAACGGGGTGAGGCAGAAATAAAAAATGTAAGAGAAAGCTGTAAGAAGTATATACAATGGAATGTTACTTACTGTTTATATTAATAGAGTTAAAAATAAAACATATTATTTACTCTTATTTAGTTCTGATTATTATTAGTTAAAGCATGACAGATTATTTACAAACAAGCATAAGCAGTATGATCAAGAAAGTATAATTAGAAATAGCATTTGAAGAACTTATAAACTTTTACAAGAAATAAATATGTTATTATTCTATTAATGATATTTTCATTACTGTTCTCTCCTGCCCTCCCCACCCTTTACCCACTACATAATCTAAATAGAATGTCATTGTTTAAACAAAGAAAATAAGAAAGGAAGAAGGAAAGAAAAGGTAAAGATAAAAAAATGTATGAAATTACTAACCTTACTTTTTTCAGAAAGAAAAACAAATCGAGTCACAGCCTGCCATTAAATCCTCAGGCATTTTGACTGGTTATGAAACAAAACATTTCTTTGCACATAGAGAATAACTTTGATTAAATCTTTTCCAAAATATTTGTGGTTTTCTGGAAATGCAGGAACTATATTCAAAAATGAATAATAATGAACTAAAATGATGAGAGAGAAAAAAAACATATAACAAATAATTTGTTTTTTAGTCTCTTCTTCTTCTCTGAAGTCTTCCAGGAAGCTTCAGTTGCCAATCTCTTTAATGAAGAACTAGCCCATTCCATTTCTTCTATTTTATCCAAAATCCTTTTTTCTTTGACAAACAGTAAAGCAGAGTCTAAATCATTGAAGACCTTAGGACCATCAGGAAGGAAGATTTTAAGCTTGGCAGGAAACAGAAGGTATGTTTTAAACTGTGCTTTTTAAGCTCCCTTATTAGTGGCAGAAAACTTTTCTTTTAGCAATTACCATGGAAGAATAGTCATTGTCAAAACGCACAGTTGTCTCATTAAACTTAACAGGAGCTTTAGCCCAAGCAGATTTAAGAACCATCTCTTTATCAAAAGATGATAGAAATCTAACTATAACTGATCTAGGATAGTTTTTGTTAGAGTTAGTATTAGCTATAGATCTATGTGCTCTTTCGATACCAAAAGAGAATGCTTCTGGTAAATCTAAAGTTTTAGGGAGCCATGTTGTTAAAAAAGAAGTAATATTGTTACCTTCAATATTTTCTGGCAGTCCAAAAATCCTAATGTTATTGCGCCTAGATCTATTTTCCAGGTCATCCAGCTTTGTTTGTAAATGTGTATTTTGTTTCAGCAGAAACTCAATGTTTATTTCCTGTTCTTGTATTTTATTTTCCATGTCATTCACAGCTTCTTCTATGCCTGTCATCTGGATCTTCTGTTGTTGCAGGTCCATATGTAACAGCTCTAATTTGTTTTGTAGTTTTTTCTACGAAAGTGTCTATTTTAGTATCCATTTTATCCATCTTAGCAGTAAGTTGCTGGACTATAATTATCAGAGAGTGAAGTTCTTTCTTGATGCTGGAGTCTTGAGAATTTGTCTTACTGGAACTCATTTCAGACTGATAAACTGACAGGAAAATTTCCAAAGTAATTTCTGACAGGAATATTAAGATTTCCTTTCTTTTTTAGATATAGTTCAAGAACTATATAAAACAAACATATTTAGAAAGAAAATTACTTCAAGAATTAATTTTTTAAGTAATTAATTCCTGTCAATGTAATGAAATTGGTGGAGCTGAAGAAATCTGCTGCTATCCTGTGTTCATCCTTGGCCACGCCCCCTATGCCAATAGTTCTCATTCTTCTGAGGAATTACTTCTTAATAGTATTAGTTACAGCAGACTGCAGTTAACTGAAACGTGTAGATGTAATTTTTGCTAGTTCTGTTCCCCTAATGCTTTTAAACATCAGGTACTTCTGAGGTTGTACGGTTGTTCAGTCACTGCTAAGAATGGTTAACGGACTTTTTTTTTTTGATGTCTCGAGATTGCTTTTCATTAAGTTGCATTTTATTTATTCTTAATCGAGACGTATCAGGCTAGTCTTTATAGTTTTTCCCTGTGAAACCTAAGTTTCCATGTGCTGAAAAGCAAAGTGTGGCGAATAGATCGGTTTTAAACCACATGGAGTGACCGCAGTGTTCACTTGCCTTTTGAAAGGTGGAAACAGGCTTCTGAATTTATAACTTGAACTAATCTATTACAGACCACAGTGGCTTTGCTTATAAGTGTGATTGATTTTGATTGACCACTGCCACGGCAAGCATTTTTATCTAGTGCTTACAAAACACTGGCTGCCATCAAGTGTAAATTAATAACGACAGAAGCTAGCAACATGGTGGCCACCGATGGAGATGATTCACACTTTACCCTATTTCAGTACTGATTGATGAACTGCGAAATGAGGATGTCCAGGTACGACCTGATTGCTTCACTCATTCGCTGTCAGAAATCACCCATGAAGGCAGGCCTGTTTACTATTGCAGGATAAATCTTGGCTGCAAGTTGCAGACTAAATAAGGGGGCGGGATTGGAGCCGCACTGCGGTCCAAATCTGGAGACAGGACTAAATTGTTAAAAGTTGAGCCTTGTGTTAGTTTTAGAACTCTCAGGCACAAGTTCTTTCCAGGTTGCACAGTGAGCACTACAGGGAAAGTATTTTTTTTGTCTCTTTCATTGTTGTAAATAGAGCAAGACCTGAAATCGGCGAAAATGACCAGGTTTCATGATCTTATGAATTTACATTGCAGTGTTTTGACTGACTGTTTAAGCCTTAATATCGTTTTGTAATTCTTGGTATTTGGCACTTTTTGTGTTGTGTTTAACTTTGCATCATTACAGTCCTTTAAAAAGTGCAAAGTTTGTTAGAAACTGTAGTAGAAGTAGACTAGAATTAAGTGACTTGAGAGTGGGTAGTCCGCTCTTTATGACCGTGCTCAGAACACTGCAGGGGGAATTCTCTCAGGTTGTTTTGTAACTTGCATATTGTTTTTTTATACTGCAAGCAAAGATGACACCAAATGTATTTAGAATGAACTTTACTTTAGCGCTTTTGTCAGGTATATGACTTCTTCAGAATAAATCAATACAGTACATCACAACTTAAATAGCACTCCTAGCCAATCATCTAACAAAAGCATTACATCATATCCTCCTTCCTCATTAAAAAATCATTCCTAATAAACCACATAAATACGAACACAATTAAATAAAAAATAGTAAAATTACATATACTTGTGAGAAATGCATAAGTGTAAATATGTATATGAACAAAAAATGTATATATAACAAATAAAAATGTTATTGGGGAAGTATTTCTGCACTATTCATAACATGAAAATAGATTTCAGTCTCAGCATAGAACACAGAGATTCTATCATTTAACCCTGAAGCTTGGGTAAGCATTTAGTTTAATTTGCCACTTCAATTCCATAAATTCCAGGTAATCATCCACTGGTCCCCCACGACGTCCCAGGTCAACCTGCTCTGCTATAAAAAAATCTAAAAGCATGATTAAGATGACTACTAATGTGTTTATAAAGTGCATTTTTTTTCATTTTTATGCTTGATGTCGTAAAGGTGTTGATAAATTCTTAACCTAAGTGCATTTTTAGTTTTTCCCACATAACTTTCACAGGAGTCACAAACTGCTATGTAAACCACCCCTTTACTATAACAACAATGTTTTTTCATAGTTGTTATATATATCCATAATTTTTTATTTTAATTTTGGTGGTGTCCATTATATAGGGGCATTGAGAACATCTTGCACATGTAAAACTACCACCCTGCCCCAAATTGTGTTTGTTCCTTTCTAAGAGTCCTTTAAATGAAATGTCCTTTTTGTATACAACTGAAGGTTTAGTACCAACTTTTTCTTGCACTTCTAAATCAGAATTAAAAATCCTCCAGTATTTATTAATAATGTTCCTAATATCATAAAAATTTGAAGTAAATGTAAGGGTTAAAGCACGTCCAAAACCCAACGGCCTACATTCTCTAACATCCTCACCATTCATGTTAACCTGGGCTGATAAAGAGAAAAAATGGCCACTTGTCCTTTTATTTTTAACCTCATTAGAGATGTCAGTAACAAAGGTCTCAGGGTACCCTCTCCTTAAGGACATATCTTTCATTATTTCACATTCCTTATCTTTTACTTATCTCTATGTGTCCTATGCTGAGACTGAAATCTATGTTCCTGTTATGAATAGTGCAGAAATACTTCCCCAATAACATTTTTATTTGTTATATACACATTTTTTGTTCATATACATATTTACATTTACGCATTTCTCACAAGTATATGTAAGTTTACTATTTTTTGTGTTTGTATTTATGTGGTTTATTAGGAATTATTTTTTAATGAGGAAGGAGAATATGATGTAATGCTTTTGTTAGATGATTGGCTAGGAGTACTATTTAAGTTGTGATGTACTGTATTGATTTATTCTGAAGTCATACATCTGACAAAAGCGCTAAAGTAATGTTCATTCTAAATACATTTGGTGTCATCTTTGCTTGCAGTATTTGCCTTCGGGTATTATTTGGTTTGTGAACTGTTTTTATTTATATTATTTTTTATAAATTTATACGTGTGTATAGCAGTACATCACCTAAAACAATCTCTTCCTGATAAGTTTTTTTTTTTTTTTTGGACTTTTTGTTGCTGTATGAAGCAATGGTTTTACTACCATGGGGTAACAGAGAATGAAGCTATCTAAAATACTGATTTGTTCTGTGGCAATGTCTTTGCAACTGAGAAGTATAAGATGCTTTGTAAAAGTGACCTTTTTATTAGTCTTTTAAACTTAACAGTTGTCATGCATCACAAGAAGGCATTGGCAACATAGTTTGTAGAGAGAAGTGTATTAACTATTTGCCCTAGAGAAATTAAGTGGCAGGACCCATTCTGGCTGCTGTCTGTGGGAAATAAAATCATAGGTACTTACCAAATAATACACTCTGCCATAACAGAAGTTACTGTGGAATGGTATCTGTTCAGTAGATTCTGCAGGGAGAAGACTCTGAGGCACCTGCACCTTAATTTCTTCTTGCAGAGTGATTCCTGTACTGCCTCACAAAGTAAAACTAGCACGCTTCTCTATTGTTGAGTGTATATGCTTTCTGACTTTGATATGCTGGAAGTAAGCAATGTTCATAGATGCCCAACAACTACACAACAGATATGGTTTCAGCTGAGATTAAATTCCAACAAGTGTCCGTTATAGAGTAAGCACATATCTGGAATTGACTTCCCATACATGTCAAGCAGAGCACCTCGCTGTCCCTCTTCAAGACAAATCTTGATGAGTGGATGGGTAATAGAATGTTCACTCCGGGGATCACTCCAGTGGCTCTGCTTGACAGAGGCACTGGGAACTAACGTTGGGCGGCATGATGCCAGGGCACTTCTATGGGCTAGGCTTGTAAAGGCTCCAGGGCCATTAGCCTAGTACACACCTGTGAACCTTTGAACATGTGTCTAGGTGATTCAGTGTTGACGCAGGCATGCTGTGTTATTTTTCTTGACTTTTTCATTTGCTATAGGAGTCCGTTTAACTTTAATGCTGCTGTTTGTGTATATGTGGAGGTCTGAGTCGCATGTTACTTGTACTATAGGTTGTGCTCTAGTATTTCACCAAGTTTGGAACTTGAGATATACCAGTAGGTTTACTATCATTATTTCGACTCGCAATTGGTCGACTGCACTATGTTCAACAACGGAAAGTCGAACACAGCAATATCGAACTTTAAAAGCAAGCCTAGGAATGGGTTTTAACATGGGTCGAGATAGGGGCGAGGTTTGTAGTTCGGCAATAGCAGTGAACCCCTATCTCGACCCATGTTAAAACCCGTTCCTAGGCTTGCTTTTAAAGTTCGATATTGCTGTGTTCGACTTTCCGTGTAACATAGTGCTTGATCGAAAGTCTGGTCGAAATAATGATAGTAAACCATGCCAGTAAAAGTTTCCCTGTAGAACAAATAAGAGTTATTTCCGACATCTGTCATACTCCATATAAATCTTTTATGTATGTATATGTATATATGTGTGCGTGTGTATGTTTTAGAATGGACAGTGTCAATGTATATTGTAGCTGCCAGTGTTTTCTGTTTTCTGTGAATATGATACTTTTATTACTCTGAAATGTGTTTCGTAATTGTCAGTACCTGCTGTTTTGTCAGTGTAGGCAAAGCTTTCTTTGCAAGGCTCCTTTTGACAAGGGCCCTCTCCAGTTGGACTATATCAGTTCAAAGAAACAAATATATACTCATAAAAGAGTGTGCATGTAACATATATAAGTACATTTGTGTGCTGTATACATGTATGTGTATTTTTGTTATATGCACATGGTGTGCGTGTAATATTTGGGTGATATATTAAGCCGTCCAAGTACATCAAGCACTCATTACTGTGATACCGCAGATTTGCCTTGAGTGGCAAATGTTTCATTTTAATGCTTGTGTATACTCGGACAGACTACTGAAGGGGTCACCGGGGGGAATGTTTCATTTTGGTTCTTGTGCAATACTACTCAAGGGGTCACGTGGCAAATGTTTCATTTTAGAGCTAGTGTATGCTGGGATATACTAAATGAAGGGGCCATTAGGGAGGAATGTTTCATTTTGGCTGTTGTGCATACTTGGAAGGGCTGCTGAAGTAGCTGTCTGGGTGAGGTAAAGGTTATTACTTGCTGACTACTACCAGCATGCAGCCACCACATATTTTGGACATTTTTCCTGGTTTTGTCAGTCCTGTGTGGAAAGTAGGTGGTAGGAGGAAGGGCTAAGTAATATCCAAGTGTTACAGTATTTCTACTGAATTATAATGATATACTATTTCTACTGAATTATAATGAATGCCTACTCAAAAGGTTATGTGCAGCAATTATCACCTGTGTCTGAGCATGCGTTACTTTCAAGTGATGAAATGCAGCTCATTTATCACATTAACAATAAGTGCAGTTCCACTACCAGGTACAACTCTCATCAGCTGTCATTGCTGAATAGGGGTTATCACATTGACCAATGCACAAGCCAGATTTGAGTTTTTGCCTACGTGGAGTCATTTCAAGCCATCCCCCACCAGATTCTTTCTACCATTTTTACAATTTGTTTGATATACAGTAAAGTCCTCATTGTGGTTACATGGTTCCCAGAAGATACCAAAATGCATATAAATGTCTTGGAGAACAAAACGGTCGTTTTAGAGTTCCAGGCCTTTCAGAACTCTTTCCTCTAGGGATAAGTGCTATCCAAACTGAATGTCAGCGGTTTGGTCATCAACAAACAATGGGGAAAGTACAGTTGTGTACCTACCATAAATGTAGATGTTCGAGTGTATTCACTGCTGCAGTCATTACTCTTGGGTTATCCTGCTGGCAGGCTACCCTCAGTCGGCCAGAATTCCAAAGTCTAGGTCTGGCGTCGGTTGCTGTCGCCTCTTCCCTGACGTCAGTGCTCCAGGGGCATAAAAGATGCAGCCGACGCCATTTTCTTCAGTCTTTCTTGCCGCGCGGTGCCCGAAGCAAAAGCAGTTCGCAAGTGCCGGTTGGCAGACTCCTGAGATTTTCAAATCTGAATTTCAGAACCGAAGTCTTCATTAAAGCTAAGTACCCCGTTGGGGAAACTTTTTTTCTTGCTCCAGACCGATGTCAGAAAAAGTTAACAATTGTATTTCTTCTGGGAAGCAAATACCTCATAAGGATTTTCACTCTTACTGTATTCCTTGCCTAGGCCTTGATCACAACGTTGCTAGCTGTCGGCTTTGTGCTAGATTTAACCAACGCACTATTAAGCGTTGGTTCGATTTTGCATTTCATTACTTTGGCCGAAGATTTAATTATATAATTCCGTCGGACCAGCCGACAACCGGAGTTTACAAAAAATGCAAGGACAAGGAAAAGGATAGGCATCAGAGGTCCAGAATCGACGAAGAGGCCTCTGCTAGGCCAGTCGCCGGTTCTCAGTGAGGCGCTTTTGCAGCCTCTGGCGCCCGCTATCTCAGAGCCACAGGCCGCTTCCGACTCCCACGTGGAGCCGACTGGGCCTCTGGATACTCAAGGTATGCAACAGTGAAACACAACGAACATCCAATCCCCTTTACTAACAAGCAATGAGAGTTGAGCTGTGGGCGATCTCCATCTCTTCAGAGATTTGTGCCAACAGCTCTTGTGCTGCTAGGTGTCATACCCAAACACCATGGATCTTATGATCGACCTGAATGGCAGTTGGGAACTTGGAAAGTCTTCATCTCAGTCCCACAGTGCTGCTTTCCTAGGTAAGCCTGGCCTCAAAGGTGCCACTGTGATGCAATGTTTCCCTTCTGGTTTCAAGAGCAGGAGAATGACAAGTGAGACTGTGGGTGTGTGGCCATTCCTACATTCACTGGGCTGCCAGCAATGCCTTCAAAAGTGAAAACCACTACAACTTGAGCTTCCTCATATCTAGTGTGAAGGTGTACTAGATTGCAAGAGGTATGCATTGGAGCAGACTCCTGCAGTTGTTGGAAGAGAAGTGTTCCATCTACCCTGAGCCTGACATTCTTGTGCTGCACAGTGGATGGAATAATGTCATCATTCACCCACTCTGATGGCTACGGTTTCAAACCAGAATAATTTTTGAACACATGCAGTCATGGTGGCCATGTTGTCATTTTGTGTGGTCCGACAGAATTCCTCTCCAGATATGGAAAACAGCAAACAGTCAACAGGCAGCGCACAAGGCTAGGCATTTACAGAATGGGTTCATGCATGGCTTGATGCACAGGGTCGGTGGATCAACAATCTGCCATGACATCATCACCGCAGAAGATGTTCGCCTTTTCAGAAGTGATGACGTTCACCTGAGGATGGCATTGCATTGTTCTTGACCGACCCCCACAATGGCGCAGTGACAGCTGTGCATGATATATTGGTAACATGCAGCTAGTGAGAATGAATGGAAAGCAGCCATGACCAAGTAGGACCAGTATGGCAAGTAAAACTCAGTATGGTAAGTAAAACTCTATTGTTATATTTTATGAACAAACGCTCTCCACTACTGAAGACACAGGAAAAGAACTGCTAGTGAACTTGTACACATACTAACACTTTATTTTCAGATTGTAAATTAACTATCTGTATGCTGTGCGCAGGTAGAGACAATTGTTTGATTATGAATGGTGTTATGTAAATTATGATATTTTTCTTAGTTTGGCAAGTAACTGTGGTAGGGAGCTGGTGAACATGCTACCACGTAGAAGACAATGTGTCAATAACCATCCTGGCACACATCACAGTTTGGTTTCAATTATGGTTATGAGAGTTAGGATTTATTTTGCTATTGTGCTAAATAACTGTCAGGGAAGATGTCATCAGGGTAAGTAATGCCTCATTTTGAAGGCAGTATTATTAGTTACAGGATGGAAAAAACTGTCTGTATGCTGCACAAATGTATAGATATCACATTATGTTTAGGACTTTGGTTATGAGAATTATGACATTGTGCCGTATTTGGTGTATAACTGTCAAGGAACATGTCAGTATGCAAAGTAGTATCTCACTTTGAAGACAGTATTAGTACTTGCAAGATATAAAAAGAAAGTACAGTTGTGTACCTACCATAAATGTAGATGTTCGAGTGTATTCACTGTTGCAGTCATTACAACTGGGTTATCCTGCTGGCAGGCTACCCGCAGTTGGCCTGAATTCCAAAGTCTAGGTCCGGCGTCGGTTGCCGTCACCTCCTCCTCCCTGACGTCAGTGCGCCAGGGGTATAAAAGAAGCAGCAGACGCCATTTTCTTCAGTTTTTCTTGCCCCAGATGTCAGGTGCCCCCAAAAGGGTAGGCTAAAAATGTCTATAAAGCATGCATGCCACAAGTAACAAGCTTCCTTCAACTACAAGCAAATACACCACATAGGTTGTATAGAATAGAGAAGTACAGATATGGTCCAGCAAAGAAAAGGGGGATGGTGGGTGGGTAACCTGGACTGCAACAGTGAATACACTCGAACATCTACATTTATGATAGGTACACAACTGTACTATGTTCATTGTGTTTCACTGTTGCAGTCATTACAATTGGGTTGAATCCCAAAGCTAAGGTTGGGAGGCTGGAACTAAATAGAATTAGGAGCGGCTAAGAGGCCCTGCAGGACTGCAGTGGCAAAGCCTGCCCTGGATTTGGAGTAGAGTGGTAAGTGGTAGTGCTTTGTAAAAGTATGCAATGAACTCCAGGTTGCAGCCTCTAACGTCTTTGGTTGGCACTCCTCTGAGGAAGGCTGTTGAAGTGGCTGCTGCTCAGGTTGAATGTGGCCCAATGCCCTTAGGCACTGATTTGCCATGTTGAGAATAGCATAAACGAATGCAGTGACCTATCCACTTGGAAATAGTCTGCTTTGAGATAGGCTTTCCTTGTGATCCTGCAGCATATGCTACCAGTAATTGCTCAGTCTTTCTGAAAGCTTTGGTTCTGTCCAAGTAGAAGCGCAGTTGTCTGTGTATGTCCAAAGAATGCAGAAGTTTCTCACCCTTATTCTGCGGGTTTGGATAAAAAGTAGGCAAATGAATAGTTTGGTTGAGGGCCACACTGGACACTACCTTAGGCATAAATGTGGGGTTTGTCCTTAGAGAAACCCTATCTGGATGAAAAATGATAAAAGGTTCCACAGCCATGAGTGCCTATAGCTCCAAGACTCGTCTTGCAGAGGTTATTGCTAGGAGCAGAGCTGTTTTCCATGATAAAAATTTTATGTCAGCTGTAGCGGCTGGCTCAAAAGGAGGCAGAGTGAGTTTTTCCAAGACATAATTGAAGTCCCATGCAGGTATTGGTGATGATCTTGGAGGCCGTAAGTTTTTGGCTTCTCTGAGGTACTGCCTTAATAAAGGATGAGAAAAAATAGGTGGCTAGGTGGCTCTGTATTGTAATGAGCTGAAATGGCAGAGGCATGAATCTTAATTGATGAAAAGGATAGGCCTTTGTCCAGCATCTCAGTTAAGTATTGTAAAATCTGAGGGATATTTGGAGCAGTCATGTTAATGCCTTGTGCCTGGTTCCAAGCACAGAATCTCTTCCATTTTTCTGCATAAGATTTTCTTGTACTGCGCCTCCTGGCCTCCAAAATAACATCCATCACCGCTTTAGTGAGAGGCGTGTTTTGAAAAGCTACATTATCCACCATGCTGCCAGATTTAAGGTCCTGAGTTGGCTGTGTAGGATCTAATTGTTTTGTTGGGTCAGTAAGTGAGGAATTTGAGGTAATGCCCATGCTGGGCATTGAGTCAAGTTCCTGAGGATTGGGTACCAGTGTTGGCGTGGCCAGTCTGGGGCAATCAATATCATTTTTGGCTTCTCTTGGTTGACCTTTAGGAGTACCTTGGGGAGGAGTGGCAGTGGGGGAAAGGCATATACTGTTAAGTTTTTCCAGCTGAAAGATATAGCATCCACTTTCCATGCTTGCTTGTGATAAGTCCTTGTGCAGAATCTCTGTAGTTGGCAGTTGTGAGGGGAGGCAAATAGATCTATGTCTGGGCATCCCCAAATCCTTGTTATGTTGAAGACTTGTGGATCCAATTTCCACTCGTGGGGATCCATGAGTTTTCTGCTTAGTTCGCCTGCCAGAGTATTTATCCTTCTTGGCAGGAATTGTGCTTGCAGATGTACCTGGTAAGTCAATGCTGTGTCCCACAAAGTCATGGCTAGTCTGCAAAGGGGGTAGGAATGTGTGCCTCCCTGCTTGTTTATGTACCACATAACTGTAGTATTGTCCGTCCTTATCAGTAGTTGTCCTGGATGAAGTAGGTCCTTGAAGGCTGTCAGGGCATTTTGAACAGCTAGCATCTCTTTTTCGTTGATATGTAGATGCATTTGGTTTGTGGACCATGAGCCCTGAATACATCTTCCTTCCATGTGGGCTACCCAGGCATAATCCGATGCATCTGTTGCCAATGTCTGCCTGGCTGGGTGTATGGTGAATGGCTGCCCCTTGTTGTAGTGACAGGGCCTGTCACTATCGAAACTCCTGTTGCAGGCAGGGAATGAGTGTAATAAGAAGTTATGTACTCACCATAACGTTCCATCTGAGTAGGTAAACTTCATTTGTCAGCAACCTATGGGATCCGGATCAGAGCTGGCAGTTTTCAACAGCTTTAGATCCGAGCTCCAAGCTCATCCCCCTACCCATAATCCCCTGCCAACCCTGACTGACCTCAGATCAAGTTTGCCCAAAGGCAGATACTGCCCGAAGACTAATACTTTCAAGATAAGTGGGTAACACCCATGGACCTGAGTATGAAAACATTCATAAGTGAGGGGGCAGGAGGGAGGGACGGTTGCTGACAAATGAAGTTTACCTGCTCAGATGGAACATTATGGTGAGTACATAACTTCTTAATCTGAAGTAGTTAACTTCATTTGTGCAGCAACCTATGGGACAGAGTCCCCAGCTACCTGAACCTTGGGCGGCCTTCATGGAAGGATGTTTCGGAGCACTGCAGAGCCAAAGGATGCTCTCCCTCTGGAGATAATGTCCAATTTATAGTGATTGATAAAGGTATGAGATGAGGCCCAAGTGGCTGCTGAACAAATATCATCCAAAGAGACTCTAGCTCTAAAAGCTGCAGAGGTAGACATAGACCGAGTAGAGTGGGCATGGACTCCCTGAGGTGCGGGCCTGCCAGAACTTTCATATGCTAAAAGGATACACTGCGAGATCCATCTAGACAGCATGACTTTAGACACAGATTTACCCAAGTTAAATATGGCAAAGGAGACTAACAACTGGTCAGATTGCCTATGACCAGATGTCCTGTGGATGTAGAAGCGAAGTTGTCTATGCACATCCAGTGAGTGTAATTTATATTCCCCTTTGTTTTGGTAATTAGGGAAGAAGACTGGTAGGTTGATGGACTGGTTAATATTCGATTCAGAGGCAATCTTGGGAAGAAAGGAGGGATTGGTCCCGAGGTAAACTCTATCCTTGTGAAAAGTCAAATAAAGGGGTTTTACACAGAGGGTCTGTAGTTCAGAGACCCGTCGAGCCGAGGTGATAGCGACAAGAAAGGCCGTTTTCCATGACAAGAATTTAAGATCTACTGAAGCTGCAGGCTCAAACGGGGGAGCTGTTAAGGCCTGAAACACCAGCGTTAGATCCCAAGGAGGGACTACATCCTTCACTGGAGGTCTGAGCAGAAAGGTGCCCTTCAAAAAGGTCTTACACAATTTCGTGGTGATCAAAAGGCCCAGTTAATTTCCCACGTGATAATGAGAGATAGCTGCTAGTTGAACCTTGACTGTGGAGGAGCTAGCCCCCTGATGAAACAGCCCTGACAGGAAGTCTAATACCGCTGGCAAAGGAGCTGTGAAAGGATCCAAATTTCGACGTTCCGCCCAAATGGAGAAACGTTTCCATTTGCTACTATAGACCTTTCTAGTTGAATGCTTGTGCGCTGCTACTAGAATAGTTTTAACTGGGGAGGACATACCGGGAGTCCTAGCTACAAGTGGAACTGGAGCAGCCAAGCTGTGAGCTTGAGATTGTCCAGATTCGGGACAGGGAGATCTAGGGGGTGGGATATTAGATCCAGACAGGGATCCAGAATCCAAGGGGGATTCACCAGATGAGACCAAAGGTAAGGGAACCAGGGTTGACGAGGCCAGAATGGGGGCAATGAGGATTATCCTGCTCCCCAACAGGCTGGCTTTCTGCAGAAACTTCAGCATCAGAGGAAGAGGAGGGTAAGCAAAATGTAGACCGGGAGGCCAAGCATGCACCAGAGCGTCTCTCGGAGGTTCCCCGGAGGGGGAAATGAGAGCGAAGTAGTCGTAACATTTTGTGTTCGAGGGAGAAGCAAAGAGATCGCAACAGGGTTGACCCCATTCGGCAAATATCTGATTCGATATCTCGGGATTCAGAGACCACTCGTGTGGTAACAGGATAGTGCAACTTAGTCTGTCCGCTAGGATGTTGGACCGCCCCGGAATGTGCGTTGCTATAAGAAAGAGGTTGGTGGAGATCACCCATTCCCACACCCTCATGGCCTCTCGACAGAGTGGGTAGGACCTGGTTCCCCCCTGCTTGTTGATGTACCAGACAACAGACATATTTGTCTGAGACAGGAAAAAGGTGCTGAAGTGCTTGCAACGCTAACAGCACTGCCCTCATCTCTAGGACACTGATATGCAGAGAGGTCTCTGTGGGGTCCCACGTGCCTTGGACTGTCCTGCCCGAACAATGCCCCCCCACCCGAGGCGGGAGGCGTCTGTGGTCACCGTGGCTAGGGGAGGGGCCATAGAAAAGGGGCGTCCTTCCTGGAGGTTCGGAGATTGGAGCCACCATAAGAGGGCCCTCTTGCAAGCCCTGCTGAGGGGAATGGGATGGCTCAGAGGAAATCGAAGGAAGGACCACTGGACCTGAAGGGTCCATTGCAAGACCCTCATGTTCAAACGCGCTATTGGCAAAAGGTTGATTGCCGCCGCCATCAAGCCTAGAGCCCTCAGGACCAATTCCGCCAGAGGAGCTGGAGAATGTAGAATGGCCCGCACATGTAGCCTCAGCATTCGCAGCCGGTCTGTGGTCAAGAAAGCTAGGAGCTGGTTTGTGTCTAATCTTGCCCCTATGAAGTCTATAGTCTGAGTCAGGGTAAGAGACGACTTCTCTATGTTGATAGTGATCCCCAGCCGGGGAGCTAGACGAAGAAAGTAGTTTCTGGCTGCGCAGAGTAGATGCCTATTTCGGGGCGGTCAGGAGCCAGTCATCCAGGTATGGGTAGACCTGGATTCCCTGGAGCCTCAGGTGGGCCGCAATCACTGCTAACACTCTGGTGAACACCCTGGGGGCTGTGGTGAGACCAAAGGGAAGGACCCTGAATTGGAAATGACTGGCTCCTAGCCGGAAGCGGAGGAACCTTCTGGATCGCCTGTCCATCATAATGTGGTAGTACGCATCCTTGAGGTCTATAGAGCACATCCAGTCATTCTCCCGCAAAAGAGGGAGAATGGATTGAAGGGTGACCATGCGGAACTTCTCTTTGGTTACTGACAGGTTCAGGGAGGAGAGGTCGAGGATAGGTCTTAAGTCCCCCGTCTTTTTTGGCACCAAAAAGAACCTGGAGTAAAACCCTGACCCGCACTGGTCTGGGGGGATGTGTTGAATGGCTCTTTTTTCCAGCAACTGTTGGATTTCTATTGCTGCGGCCTCCCTCTGATCGGGTGGGACATCGGGGAGGTATCTGGGGCTGCGTGGGTGAAGAGAAAAGGGAATCTGATATCCTCTGAATATAATGCGAAGCACCCAGTGGTCTGTCGTGATGGACTCCCAAGCTGCTAGGTGCTTCGAGAAACACCCCCCAACTGCCTCCAGAGTGGAGCAGTCGGGCAACCCCTCAGGGGTGTTGCGTGGGTTGGTCCGAGAAGGTTTCTCTGGATCCATAGTTGCGCGGGCCCCCTCTGCCTCTAGGGCAGCGTCCAGCCTGCCCTCCTCTGCCACGGAAGGGCTGGGAGTCCGGAGCGGGAAGGGACTGTTGCGACTTCCGGAACCACATCTTCTTCTGTCCCTTTTGGTTTTTGGAGAAGGACCTCTGGGGAGCAGAGAAGCGGACTCCGACGGCAGACAACGTCTTCCCGTCCTTCTCGCTCTAGACCAAGGTATCACGAACAGTTTTGCCAAAGAGGGCAGAACCATCGAAAGGGGCATTAGCGAAAGACGCCTTGAAGGGTTTCGCGAAATCACAGTGCTGGAGCCAGGCCTGACGCCTCATGACTAGGCCCGCTCCGCTGGCTCTAGCGGCTCCCTCCGTGGCATGGGATAGAAGCCGCATAGAGGTGTTTGATATGGATTGGAGAGTGGCCATCCGGGTGGAGTGCAAACGTTTGTCCTCCGCCGACATGGACTCGGGGGGTGACGCAGCGTACTCTTTGATAAGGTCCCGCTGCAGCCGAAGCACATGTGCCATGTAGTTCAGCGACCTCACAGAGAAGGTAGCCGAACTAAAGACCCGCTTCCCTAAACGGTCCATCGACCGAGACTCCTTGCTCGGGGGATGAACCGAGGGACTCTCCTGAGCTAGTTCCCTCTTGGTGGCGGCCGCCACAAACATGGCATCTACAGGGGGACCCTTACTCCAGTGGGACTTGTCAGAGGGAGGGCTAAGAATTTTGTCTGGGCGCTTGGGGACTGGCTCCACAGTGTCCGGCTCCTTCCACGCCCTGGTAGTAATCAAATCTACCAGGGGGTCGGCCAGAGGGGACACCCAAGAGGTAGACGGGCCTGCTTCAAACGCCTCCAGGAACACGGATTCATCCGAGGTAGGCTTTGGGGCAGACCCCCCCCCTTTATCCTGAGCATCTCCATGATGTCACCAAATGAGACATCTTCGGGGGGTGATCTTGGGGAGCCTTCCCCCTCCTACAAATCCGTGTCCTCAGTCAAGGACTCGGGGGAGTCCAGGTGCCTCCTTTTGCACTTTCGCTTGTGAGGAACCTCCTCGGGGGGGCTGTCCGAGGAGGTCTCACCAGCCACGTCTTGTTCCAAAGGAATGACCTGGGACGTCAGAGCAGGCTGTCCTTGGGGCCGGGTGATGGAAGTCGGGCCCAACAGAGAAGGAGTGCAGGGTGGAGCCGTGGCAAGGGCTGGAGGCCTGGAATCTCTCGACAGGGCCCTCTCCACCATGTCGAATGCCGAGGGAGAGCTGCTCTCTCTGGGATCCGAAAGCAGACCCTCCCTCGGATCCGACGGACGGATCGGGGCCGAAGCGATCGGATCCGACAGACCAGTATGCTCAGACCTGGACGGAGCCGAAGGCATACCGATACCGCCGGATCTGAAGCTCAGCCCTCGGCTCCAAGAGCTCGGATCAGAAGAAAATGGACCCAACAGACTTGAGGGAAGTGTCTGCACCAAAGTACCCGAGACTATCGGCTCCGAAGACTCCGAGCCCGGGAAGCGGGATGGAGAAGGAGCTATCGGGGCAAAAAAAGGGGTTGAGCCCCCCCCCCCCCGACATGAGCACTCCCATCTGCAGTTGGTCCTGGAGGAATCTTCTCATCATCCGGTTCAAATCTGCATCCGTGAGACTTCGGGTAGATCTCGATGAGGCCACCGAGGCGGGAGAGGAGTGTCACCTCGATGACATCGAAGGAGATCGGATCTCCTCCTCCTCAGGACCCGGTGAAAAGCACGGGGACCAGATCCGAGACAGAGGAGACCCAGAAGTCCTGGAGGGAGAAGACCGCTTAGCCGGGGGGGGGGGGCCCGAAGCGGAGGCCTTGGCCCGACGCTTGTGGTGCTTCTCCCTCCTTTTCTCTTTCCTGGCCTCCCTCTCCTCCGGGCCTAAGGCAGGAGGTTGAGTCCCGGCCGGGGGGAGGGAAGCAGGAGTGGCAGCCGCCGCAGCGGGAGCCACAGGAGGACCAGAGGTAGAAGGCGAATCCGGGGTCAGAAGACCCGCCAGAATCAGCTTGGACCTCCGGTCCTTGAGTGCCCTGGGGTTGAACGCCGCACAGATGGAACAACCAGAAGACAGGTGTTCAACTCCAAGGCACAACACACACAGAGTGTGGCCATCCGCCGGGGACAGCTTATGGCCACACTCGGTGCACTTAGAAAAGATCAATTTTGGGGCCTCAGCCATTTTAACTAAAAGAGAGAAACACACACGTTAGGCCCTAAACACACACACGCACAACCCTAACGGAAACACGAAGGAAGGGGGAGGTAAAAGACCAAAAAATATAGTTAAACTAGAGAGGGTTTTTACAAAAAGGGACCTGTAAACACACACAACCAAAAAAACAGAAGAAAGGAGAGGAAAAAGGTAATTTTTTTCTCGCAAAAGTCTCGAAGGCTTGGAGCTGTAGATCAAGCTGCTGTTGGAGAACTGCGGCAAACTAGATCTGAGGTCAGTCAGGGTTGGTAGGGGATTATGGGTAGGGTGAGGAGCTTGGAGCTTGGCAGGGTGAGGAGCTTGGATCTAAAGCTGTTGAAAACTGCCGGCTTGGATCCGAGGTCGGATCCGGATCCCATAGGTTGCTGCACAAATGAAGTTAACTACTTCAGATTTATTGTTTCTAGGCTGTGGCAATGTTGAGTCCACACACTTTTTAGATATCACTGTAATGAGTCCACACACTTTTTAGATACCATTGTAATTTCCTCATATGCAGTCTTGCAAATGGAATTAGCAGAATGCAGGATGCCATGAAGCCCAAAGCCTGCAGAATTTTTCTTGCAGTTAACTGGGTGTTTTTGTTGCCAACTTTTTGAAATAAGTAGTCAGTTGCTTTTATTTGTCTGGCGTGAGATAAGCCATCTGGGCAGTTGTATTTAAACTTGCACCCAGGAATACTATCTCTTGAGAGGGCACAAGTTTTGATTTCTTTTCGTTTACTGTGTACCCTAGGCATGTTAATAATCTTTTTACAAACGCCAGATGCTGTAGTAGTATGTCCTTGTTCTCTGCTTGAATAAGGCAGTCGTCCAAGTAAGGATATATTTGTATTCCTCTTTGTCTGCAAAAAGCAATTACTGGTGCCAGGCATTTTGTGAAGACCCTGGGCGCAGTAGATAAGCCAAAGGGCAGTGCAGAGAATTGGTAGTGCATTGAGCCAGCTATGAATCTGAGGTATCTTCTGCATGATTGTCTGATTGGAACATGCAGGTGTGCCTCTTATTTCTAAAGTTACAAGTCAAGCCTTCTTGCCCAGCATGGGCAGAAGCTGCTGCAGAGTCAACATTTTGAATTTTGGAATATCCAGGTATGTGTTTAGAATAGATAGGTCCAGTATTGGCCTCTAGGCTTTGTCCGTTCTGGGCACCAAGAAAAGTCTTGAGTAAAATCCTTGTCCCTGCTCTTTTTGTGGTACTTGCTGAATGGCCCTCATGTCCATGAGGGATGAAACTTATTTTTGTGCCTCTGCCCATTGATTTTTTGGCAGGTCCGGCATACCGTTTGCCCTTGGCATGGTGTGAAAGTGGAACCTGTAACCTTGTGACACTATGTTCAAGACCCATTTGGTCTGGGTGATTAGGTGCCAGTTTTGAGAAAAAAGTGCTAGTTTTCCCCCCTAAAGGAGCTGCCAGAAGATAAGTGCTTGGCGCTGGCAGAGGGAAGTCATTGGGACTGCTTTCTGTATGGCTGTGATTTGTCTTCTCCGCTTTTGGAGGTATTAGCACCCCATTGTTTAGACCTGTATGAGCCTTGGGGCTGGGATCTGCCTCTAGGGCATCTGTAACTGCCTCTTTGTGGCCTGACACTGGAAAGGACGAATTCTTTGTAGGCCAGTGTCTGCTAAATCTTGCAGGCTGTACCTGTAAGAAATCCTTGACTGTTTGCATAGATTTGGTTTTGTCCTCCATTTTCATCAACACCTCTTCTGCTTTAACACCAAACAAGGTATCATGCTGTAATGGAGCATCTAATAATTTTGCTTTAACATGATCAGGCAGATTCTGTTCCTTTAACCAAGCATGCCTCCTAATGACAGGACCAGTAACAGCGGCTCTGCAGGAGGCCTCCAAAGAATCAAAACCACATTGTACAGTATGCTTTCCAACTTGTTCAGCTGCATGCAATAAATCCTGCATTTCTTTATTTTCTGCACATTCAGAATTTGTCAACATTTTCTGTTTAAGCAGTGACATAAGCTATTGCTGATATTTAAGCATGTGAAACTGACAGTTTAAAGTCCTTATAGTCAAGGTAGCAGAAGTGTAAATCTTTTTTCTCCATCTGTCCAGTGCCCTGGAATCTCTGTCAGAGGGGGTAGGGGTTTTTTTGCAGTGGAAGCCTTGACCCCCTTGGGACCCTGAGAGATAGTTTATGGGTCAGCAGCAGGGTTTTTAAAAAGAAATTTGTTCGAGTCTGGGACCCTGTAATATGTCTGGCTTAACAGGAGCTGGGGTTAAGGAGTCTGGAGTCAGACTGGACTCTGAAGAACCCCTGATCAAAGTAATTAGGTCTTCGGCCATTTTGAGCATCTGTTTTTTAGGCATAGAGGCCTGTCCATGGGGCTGGTGTACTTGTTTCTTTGTCTTTAAAGCTGCTTTAGTCTTTGCCTTTGTAGCTGAAGTAGTTTTAACATATAATTGTGTAGGTCTGAAAACACCCTCAGAAGCCGATGCCTGCTCAGCGGCTCCGGACCCATCTGAGGGAATGGTTTCCGAAGGTCTAATACCTTGAGTTTCTGTAGGCCTGGTTGACTCCACGTGGGAGTCTGTGTTGGTTGTCAGGGGCTGCGAAAGCACCTCACTGAGAACCGGCGACTGGCCGAGAAGAAGCCTAGTCTGTTTTGGACCTCGGATGCCTGTCCTCCTCATTTTCCTTGCGTTTTTTGTAAATTCCGGTAGTTGGCTGTTCCGATGGCATTATATAATTAAATCTTCTGCCAAAGTAATGAAATGCAAAATCGTACCGACGCTTAACAGTGCGTTGGTTAAATGTAGCACAAAACCGACAACTAGCAATGTCGTGGTCAGGGCCTAGGCAAGGAATGCAGTAAGAATGAAAATCCTTGAGGTATTTGCTTCCCACAAGAAATACAATTATTAACTTTTTCTGACATCGGTCTGGAGCAAGAAAAAAAAAGTTTCCCCAATGGGGTACTTGGCTTTTAATGAAGACTTCGGATCTGAAATTCGAACTTGAAAATCTCAAGAGTCGGCCGACCGGCACTTGCGAACTGCTTTTGCTTCGGGCACCGCGCGGCAAGAAACACTGAAGAAAATGGTGTCGGCTGCATCTTTTATACCCCTGGCCCACTGATGTGGGAGGAGGCGACAGCAACCAATGCCGGACCTAGACTTTGGAATTCAGGCCGACTGCGGGTAGCCTGCCAGGAGGATAACCCAATTGTAATGACTGCAACAGTGAAACACGAACATCTGTATCTGTATGCCGTACACATGTTCAGATATCACAGTTTGTTTTGAGAATTTGACTTTTTTTATATTTTGCTAAATAACTATCAGGGAACATATCACGGTACGTAATACCTCATTTGAAAGCAGTATTAGTACTTACAGGATGGAAAAAGAACTGTCTGTATGATGGGCAGATGTACAGATATAATTTAAGGACTTCAGTTATGGAAATTATGACTTTTTCCATATTTTGGTAAATAAAGTTTGCCAGGGAGCATGTAATTGTGCTACATGGTAATTCATTTTGAAGACAGTGTCAGTCCTTACAACATGACGAAAGAAGTGTCTGTATGCTGTACACATGTACAGACATCACAGTTGGTTTAGGACTTAGGTTATGTAAATTATGCTTTTTTTCATATTTTGGTAAATAACTGCTAGGGAGCATGTAAATGTGCCAAGTGATACATCATGTTGAAGACAGTGTTGGTCCTTACAACATGATAAAAGAACTGTCTATATGCTGTGCACATGTACAGATATCAGTTTGTTTAGGACTTAGGTTATAGAAATTAATTTTTTTATATTTTGGTAAATAACATGTCAATGTGCTAAGTAATACCTCATTTTGAAGACTCTATTTATAGTTACAACACGGTAAAAGAACTGTGTCTGTATGTTGTACACATGCACAGATAGCACAGTTTGCTTAGTCTTGTAGGATTATGAAAATTATATATTTGTAACACTTCACATTACTATGCCCATATCTTTGCAAGGCACAGTGACAACACAAATGAAGCATCATTTTGAAGTTGACATTGAGCCACACAACTTGTAAACTTATATGGAGTATCTGTCTTTTACAGATGAGATATTATAATTTATCTATTTTGAGAAACAAATCAATCATATTTCTGTGAATATCTCCGTAACGGAGCATCAGACAGTAATGTTTAAGGTATCATTTTAAAGCTAACATTCATACAAACAAATTAATTACAAATTGTTTGGGTTTACATGATACATTCACCAAGATATTGTGATCTGTTGTACCAAAAAAGTAAAAAATATGCACAATATCAGCATTCCTTGGCAAATATTTAATAATGACTTAGATAGCGCTATCAACATTTACACTGTTGGAAAGGTCAGTGTCTGCTGAACAACTTTCGGATTAAAATTTTTAGTCTAGCTCTTATGGTTAAAGAGTTATGAATATTTGTTTTCTGTATGGTATTACAAATGAATTATCTGACACTGAGCTCAGGCTGCACTGTTGTTCTTATGGTGGAAGTAATCAGACAGCATTTTCTGAGCTGCTCCGGAGTGAATGAGGTAAGGGAACTGGAGCAGCCAAGCAGTGAGCTTCAGAATGGCCAGGTCTGGGATGAGGGACCCTCAATGGGTGCGAGATGTGATCCGGTATCGGATCAAAGATCCATAGAGGAACTCTTAGATGAGACCAAAGGAAGGGAAACCAGACTTGGCAAGGCCAAAATGGGACAATGAGGATTACTTTGCTCCCCAACCTGTGAGCCTTCTGGAGAAATTTTGTCATGAGAGGTAAAGGGGGGTAAGCATAGAGAAGATCGGGAGGCAAAGCATGGACCAGAGCATCCCTGGGGGATTCCCCCTGTGGGGGGATCAGAGAGAAGAACCTGCTGCACTTCGCATTGCAAGGAGATGCGAAAAGATCGCAGCAAGGCCGACCCCACTCGAGGAAGATCGGCTCCGTTATTGAAGGATTCAGAGACCACTTGTAAGGCATTAGGATAGTCCTGCTCAGGTGGTCTGCCAGAATGTTGGATTGACCTGGAATGTGTATTGTTACCAACGGCTGGTGGTGATCGCCCATTCCCACACTCTCATGGGCTCGCGACAAAGGGAGTAAGATCTGGGTCCTCCCTGCTTGTGGATGTACCAGACCATTGACATGTTGTCGGTCTGAACTGCAATAGTTCCCAGAGGGAGAAAGGCATGAAGGGCCTGCAACGCTAACAAGACCGCCCTCATATGTCGAACATTGCTATGCAATTTGGTCTCGTTCAGAGACTACATGCCTTGGACTGTCCTGCCTGAGCAAAGTCCCCCCACCCTAGTTAGGAGGTGCCCGTGGTCACTGTGGCTTGGAGAGGGGCTGCAATAAATGTTCATTCCTCGACATGTTCTGAGGAGTGTATCCACCAGAGGAAGGACTTCCTGCAAGTGTCGCTTATGGGAATTAGATGCGTCAACAGCAGCTCTAATAATAACCATTGGACTGCTAATGTCCACGGTAGTACTCGCATAAGCAGACGAGCACAGGGAAGAAGAGTAATTGTGGCTGCCATGGAACCTAGAGCTCATAAAACCGCCCTGGCTGTAGGAAGACGAGACTGAAAGATCAGACACACATGGGAGTCGTAGGTTTCAAACACTCTCCTGAGTTAGAAAAAAGTACAGTTGTGTACGCTTTCCATAAATGTAGATGTTTGAGTGTATTCACTGTTGCAGTCATCACATTTGGGTTATCCTGTCAGGGGTAGCCCTCAGTCTGCCCGAATACTAGAGGCTTAGTATTTCTGCTTCTGTTGCTGTCGCTCCAGGACTGACGTCAAGTCGTCAGTGGTATAAAATCAGGCAGCCGACACCATTACATCAGTTTTTCTTGTCCTGTCAGAAGCCCCCAAATAGGGAGCTAGATTATGGTGGAAGACCACCAGTAGAAAGTAAATACCAAATAATTTCCCGTAAGGAGAGAGGAAGAGAGAGACAGAGTCAAGGGGGATGGAGGGTGGAAAACCAGGACTGCAACAGTGAATCCACTCTAACATCTACATTTATGTTAAGTGTACACAACTGTACTATGTTATTCGTATTTCACTGTTGCAGTCATCACATTTGGGTTGAATCCTAAAGCTGTAGAAAAGGGTGGAGGCACTCAAGAAGCCTGAGGTCTGGCTTGGATGCCCTGCAAGACTGTGGTGGCAAAGCCTGCCCTGGATTTGGAGAAGATAGGCAGGTGGTAATGCTTGGTGAAGGTATGAACAGAAGTCCATATTGCAGCCTCCAGGATGTCCCTGGTGGGGACCCCTCTGAGTAAAGCTGCAGAGGTGGAGGTTGCCCTGGTGGAATGAGTCCCGACCCCCTTTGGAGGGTGGTTTCCCACGCTGTTTGTAGCAGAA
Source organism: Protopterus annectens (assembly GCF_019279795.1). NCBI lineage: Eukaryota > Metazoa > Chordata > Ceratodontiformes > Protopteridae > Protopterus > Protopterus annectens. Next base: position 1,741,700,526 of record NC_056733.1, on the reverse strand, counting down.
ACGGATGCAGTGTGCTATCCATCTGGAGATTGTTTGGATAAGGCTTTGCCCCCTGCCATGAAGCTAACTAGCAATTGATCAGTTTGTCTAAAGGATTTAGTCCTATCCAGATACAATCTGAGCTGTCTGTGCACATCTAGAGAGTGCAGAATCATTTCCCCCTTGTTTTGTGGGTTAGGGAAAAAGGTGGGCAAATGAATGGATTGGTTGAGAGCCACACTGGGCACCACTTTAGGCATGAAGGATGGGTTAGTCCTGAGGGAGACCCTGTCAGCATGGAAAATGATTAGGGGCTCTACAGCCATGAGTGCTTGTAGCTCCGATACTCTTCTAGCTGAAGTGATGGCCAGAAGCAAGGCGGTCTTCCAAGAGAAGAATTTTAACTGCTGAGGCTGCAGGTTCAAAGGGGGGTAGGGTGAGCTTCTCCAATACAAAGTTAAGGTCCCAAGCTGGGATAGGAGCTCTTGTGGGTGGCCTTAAGTTGTTAGCCCCTCTTAGAAACTGTTTGATGACAGGGTGTGAGAAGAGAGGTGGCTCTGTGCTGTAATGAGCAGAGATGGCAGAGGCATGAATTTTAACAGAAGAGAAGGATAGACCCCTGTGTAGTAGGTCTGCTAGGTAATCCAGGATGAGAGATAGGGAGGGCTGTGCCTTTGTGGCTCCATTAGCCTGGATCCAGGTGCAAAATCTTTTCCACTTGTCAGCAGAGGATTTTCTAGTGCTGGGGCGTCTGGCCTCACATATAACATCTAGGACTTGTTTGCTTAGGCTGGCAGCTAGAGGAGAGGTCAGGGAATACGCCAGGTTGAGTGTCTGCAATTGGGGATGCATGAATTCTCCCATTCCTCTGGGTCAGAAGTGTTGGGATCGGAGGTAGGTGCCAAGGTGGTAGGGGTGACAGGTTGTGCAGCAGTGGGTACCAGTGCTGACATGGCCAGTCTGGGGCAATCAGGATTGCCCTCGGTTTTCCTCCCTTATTTTGAGCAGTACCCTTGAAATGAGTGGTAGAGGAGGAAATGCATAGACTGAGAGGTTTACCCACTGGAAGGATAGAGCATCACACCTTGCTGCGAAAGGTTCCCTGGTGCAGAATTTGCTGAGCTGATGATTGGAGTGGCATAGTCTGATGAGTCTGTGGTGATGGTCTGGGTGGCGTAGGGTTGTGAGAAGGGAAGTCCCTTGTTGCGGTTGCATGCTGTTGCCCCACCAAAGAAAATCTTTCCTTAGACAAGGTATCATTGGTATGATAGTTTCCAGGTCCTGAGAGTATTGACACCAAAGGCTTTTTAGGTACCACTGTAGTTTCCTCATATGCAGTCTGGCATATGGAATGAGTAGAATGCAGGAGGCCATGAACCCTAGAGCTTTGCAGGATTTCCTTGCGGATAACTGGGTTCTGGTGGTTAGTTGAAGTAGCCTGTCAGGTAGGCTTGTTTGAATGCCATCTGGGATGCTGTGTCCAGGCTTGCTCCCAGGAATACAATTTTTTGTGTGGGAACTAGTTTTGATTTCTTTTCGTTGATAGTATACCCAGGAAGGTCAGTAGGTCCTTTACAAAGGTAAAGTGCTGTAACAGCTTTTCCTGTCTGAATGAATCAGGTAACCTAAGTAGGGGTACATTTGAATATTTCTTTGGCTGCAAAAAGCAATGGCTGGAGCCAGGCATTTTGAGAAAACACTGAGAGCAGTGGATAAGACAAAGGGAAGCCCAGAGAAAGTACAGTTTTGTACCTACCATAAATGTAGATGTTAGAGTGTTCACACTGCTGCAGTCATCACACTTGGGTTATCCTGCCATCAGGCGGTCCCGCAGTCAGCCAGAGTTCCAAAGTCTTGGTCCGGCGTCAGTTGCTGTCACTTCTTCCCTGACGTATATCAAAAGGCAACAGTCAAAAAGTATACACAGACGCTTACTCTCCAGCTTCTTCCCTGACGTCAGTGTGCAAGGGGTACATAAGATGCATCAGACGCCATTTTTTTCAGTTTTTCTTGCCGCAGATGTCAGGTGCCCCCAAGTAGGTAGGCAATATATATTGTTAATAAAACATATATAAAAAATAAACACAAAACCTTCAGCTTCAAGCAAATACACCCAAAGGGTTGTATAGGATAGAAAGGTATAGATAAGTTCAGCTAGGACAGAGGGGAAGGAGGGAGGGTAACCTGGACTGCAGCTGTGTGAACACTCGAACATCTACATTTATGGTAGGTATAAAACTGTACTATGTTCATCATGTTACACTGCTGCAATCACACTTGGGGAGAATCCCAAAGCTAAGGTTGGGTGGCTGGTCTATAAAGAGTTAGGATTGGCTATGAGGCCCTGCAGAACTGCAGTGGCAAACCCTGCTCTGGATTTAGAGTAAAGAGGCAAGTGGTAATGCTTGGTAAAGGTGTGCACTGAACTCCAAGTTGCAGCCTCCAAAATACCCTTGGTTGGTACTCCTCTGAGAAAGGCTGTTGAAGTGGCTGTTGCTCTGGTAGAATGTGGCCTAATGTTATTAGGGACTGATTTTCCATGCTGCGTGTAGCAGTAACAAATACAGTGTCCTATCCATTTGGAGATAGTCTGTTTTGAGATAGCCTTGCCCTGTGATCCTGCAGCATATGCTACAAACAGTTGCTCAGTTTTCCTGAAAGCTTTTGTTTTGTCCAAGTATAAGCGTAGCTGTCTGTGCATGTCCAAAGAGTGCAGAAGTTTCTCCCCTTTATTCTGGGGGTTTGGATAAAAGGTTGGCAAATGGATGGTTTGGTTAAGACACACTAGATACCACTTTTGGCATAAAGGTAGGGTTTGTCCTTAAAGAAACCCTGTCCTGATGAAAAATTATAAAAGGTTCCACTGCCATTAATGCCTGTAGCTCTGAGACTCTTTGTGCTGAAGTTACTGCCAGGAGCAGAGCTGTTTTCCATGATAAAAATTTTAGATCGGCTGTATTGGCTGGCTCAAAAGGTGGCAAGGTCAGTTTTTCCAAAACAAAATTGAGGTCCCAAGTTGGTGTTGGTGCCCTCCGGGGCAGTCTTAGGTTTTTAACCCCTCTGAGGTACTGCTTTAGCAAGGGATGAGAGAATAAAGGAGGATCCGTGTTGTAATGTGCTGAAATGGCAAAGGCGTGGATCTTAATTGATGAGAAGGATAGGCCTTTGTCCAGCATCTCAGTTAAGTATTGTAAAATCAGAGGAATGTTTGGGACAAGAGGGTCAAGGCTTTGAGCCTGGTTCCAGGCACAGAATCTCTTCCATTTTTCTGAGTAAGATTTCCTGGTGCGAGGCCTCCTGGCCTCAAAAATGTCATCCACAATAGCTTTAGAGAGAGGTGTTGCCTGTTTGGCTAATGAATCTGCCATGCAGCCAGGTTTAGGGTCTTGAGCTGACCGTGCAGGATCTGACTGTTTTGTTGAGTCAGAAGGTGTGAAATTTGAGGCAAAATCCATGGTGGGCCTTGAGCCAAGTTCTTTAAGATTGGGTACCAGTGCTGGCGTGGCCAGTCTGGGGCAATCAGGATCATCTGTGTTTTTTCTTGTCTGGCTATTAGGAGTACCTTTGAAAGGAGAGGCAGTGGTGGGAAGGCATAAACTTTTAGGCTTTTCCAGCTGAACGAAAGAGCATCCACTTTCCATGCTTGTGTGTGGTAAGTCCTTGTGCAGGATTTTTGTAGTTGGCAATTCAGTGGGGAAGCAAAAAGATCTATGTCTGGGCATCCCCATTTTTGCGTTACCATGCTGAAGATTTGAGGATTCAATTTCCATTCGCGAGGGTCCATGATATTTCTGCTTAAGATAATCTGCCAGAGTATTTTTCTTTCCTGGCAGGAATTGTGCTTGCAGATGAACTTGATATGTTAGAGCTGTGTTCCACAAGTTCATGGCTTGCCTGCATAGGGGATAAGATAAGTGCCCCCTTGTTTATGTACCACATTACTGTGGTGTTGTCTGTCTTTAATAGTAGTTGTCCCCGATGTAGAAGGTCCTTGAAAGCTGTTAGGGCCTTTTGAACAGCCAACATCTCTTTTTGATTGATGTGAAGATGGCTTTGGTCTGTGGTCCACTTGCCCTGAATACATTTTCCTGCCATGTGTGCTCCCCAGGCGTAGTCCGAAGCATCTGTTAAGAGTCTGCCTGGCTGTGGGTAGAGTGAAAGGCTGACCCTTGTTGAGGTGACATGCCTGTGTCCACCATCGAAACTCCTGTTTTAGGCAGGGAATTATTGGTATTACTGCTTCTAAACTGTGAGCGTGTTGAGACCAAACACTTTTTAGGTACCATTGTAATTTCCTCATATGCAGTCTGGCATATGGAATTAGTAGTATGGAGGATGCCATGAATCCCAGGGCCTGCAGAATATTTCTTGCATCGAGATGGGACTTTTTTGCCAATAATTGAAAATATTGAGTCAGTTGTCCTTGTTTGTCTGGCGTGAGATAAGCCATCTGGGCCGTTGTATTTAAGCTGGCACCCAGGAATATTACCTGTTGTGAGGACACTAGTTTTGACTTCTTTACATTTACTGTGTACCCTAGAGAAATTAGCAAACTTTTTACAAATGCCAGATGTTTTAGAAGAATGTCCTTTCTGTCTGCTTGAATGAGGCAGTCGTCCAGGTATGGATATATTTTAATTCCTTTTTGTCTGCAAAATGCAATTACTGGTGCCAGGCACTTTGTAAAGACCCTGGGCGCAGTAGATAAGCCAAAGGGCAGTGCAGAGAATTGGTAGTGCATTGTACCAGCTTTGAATCTGAGGTATCTTCTGCAATCTTGTCTGATAGGGACATGCAGGTATGCCTCTTTGAGGTCCAGATTAACAAGCCAAGCCTTCTTGCCCAGCATGGGAAGAAGCTGCTGTAGTGTCAACATTTTGAATTTCGGAACCTCCAGGTAAGTATTTACAGTTGAAAGGTCCAGTACGGGTCTCCAGGATTTGTCCTTTCTGGGGACCAGGAAGAGTCCTGAGTAAAATCCTTGTCCTTGTTCCTGTTGTGGTACTTTTTGAATAGTTCTCATGTCCATGAGGGCTGAAATTTGTTTTTGAGCCTCTGTCCATTGATTTTGTGGCAGGTTTGGCATCCCTTTTATCCTTGGTAAAGTGTGAAAGTGGAACCTGTAACCTTGAGACACAATATCTAGAACCCATTTGTCTTGGGTGATAGTTTGCCAATGTTGAGAAAAAAGTGCTAGTTTTCCCCCTAAGGGGGCTGCCAAGAGGGAAATGCTTGGCATACGAAGGGGGAAGTCATTGGGACTGTTTCCTATAAGGTTGAGACCTGTCCTCATCTCCTTTTGGGGTTGAGGTACCCCACTGTCGTTGTCTGTTAGAGCCTTGGGGTTGAGATCTGCCTCTTGGGTGTCTGTATCTGCCTCTCTGTGGCCTGTCTGACACTGGAAAGGACCAATTCTTTGTAGGCCAATTTCTGCTAAATCGAGATGGCTGTACCTGTAAGAAATCTTTGACTGTTGGCATAGATTTAGCTTTATCCTCCATTTTCTTTAACACCTCTTCTGCCTTAACACCAAACAAGGCATCATGCTGTAAAGGAGCATCCAATCATTTTGGCTTAACATGATCAGGTAAACTCTGTTCTTTTAACCAAGCATGTCTTCGAATCACAGAACCTGTAACAGCGGCTCTACAAGAGGCCTCTAAAGAATCAAAACCACACTGCAGAGTATGTTTTCCCACCTGTTCCACTGCATGCAATAAATCCTGCATTTCTTTATAGTCAGGAGCTTCTGAGCTTGGAAGCATTTTCCGTTTTAACTGAGACATTAAAAATTGTTGGTACTTAAGCATGTGAAACTGGCAATTTAAAGCCCTTACTGCTAAAGTTGCAGAAGTGTAAACTTTCTTCCCCCATCTATCCAATGCTCTAGAATCTCTGTCAGAGGGGACTGGATTTTTTGCAATGGAAGCCTTAACCCCTTTGGGACCCTGGGAAATGGTTTCTGGGTCAGTAGAAGGGTTTTTATAAAGAAACTTGAGAGTCAGGGACTCTATAATACCTATCTGGCTTGGCTGGTGCAGGGGGCAAAGAATCAGGGGATATGCAGGATTCAGAGAACACATCATCTACAATATCTAACACAGGCGGAATAGCCAGGGGCCTGTGCTGAGGCAATAAGAGGAAGTCCCTGAGCCTTTTCTTGGATTCCAAATAATCCTGACTTTCCCAATGGAAATGCTCCCTCATGGTATGTAAGGTTTCCCCAAAAGAGTAATCCTCAGGAGGAGAGGCTGGCTGAAGGGATAGATTCTTCAGCATCAGAATCCTCATAGGGGGTAGAGAGTATCCCTGGGTCTGAAGAGGAATCAGAGGAAATGGAAACCTGATCAGAGGAATCATAGTCTGTATCCTGCCTAGGCCTTTTCTCAGGAGGGGGATGGGACCCCCTGAGGTCTTCGGCCATTTTAAGCTTCTGTTTTTTAGGCATGGAGGACTGTCCTGGAGAATGCTGTATTTGCGTCTTTGTATTTAATGGTGTTTTTGCCTTGGCTGTTGCTTTAATGGTAAGTTGTGAAGGTCTGAAAACACCCTCAGAAGCCGATGCCTGCGCAGCGGCTCCGGACCCATCGGAGGGATTAGTTTCCGTAGGCCCAATACCTTGAGTTTCCAGAGGCCTAGTTGTCTCCATATGGGAGTCTGAGGCGGACTGTGGCTCTGAGGTAGCGGGTGTCAGGGGCTGTGAAAGTGCCTCACTGAGGCGACTGGCCTAGAAGAGGCTTCTTCGTCGGTTTTGGACCTCGGATGCCTGTCTTTATCCTTGTCTTTGCGTTTGTTGAGAATTGCAGTCGTCGGTTGATCCGACGGCATAGTATAATTGATCCTACGGCCAAAATAGTGCAAAGCAAAATCAAAACATCGTTTTATAGTGCGTTTGTTAAATCTAGCACAAAACCAACAACTAGTGACGTCGTGATCAGGGCCTAGGCATGGAATACAGTAAGAGTGGAAGTCCTTATGAGGTATTTGCTTTCCACAAGAAATACAATTATTAACTTTTTCTGACATCGGTCTGAGGCAAGAAAAAAGTTTCCCCAATGGGGTACTTAGGTTTATTGAAGACTTCGGATCTGAAATTCGATTTCGCAAATCTCAGGAGTCGGCCAACCAGCACTTGTGAACTGCTTTTGCTTCAGGCACCGCGCGGCAAGAAAGACTGAAGAAAATGGCGTTGGATGCATCTTATATACCCCGGGCGCACTGATGTCAGGGAAGAAGCGACAGCAACCGATGCTGGACCAAGACTTTGGAACTTTGGCCGACTGTGGGACCGCCTAACGGCAGGATAACCCAAGTGTGATGACTGCAGCAGTGTAACACAATGAACATCTGAATGTGCATAGATCCTGCCCTGAAACGCAGGTATTTTCTGTAAGATTCCCAGATTGGGATGTGCAGGTAGGCCTCTTAGGTCTAGGGTGGCTAACCAAGCATTCTTGGAAAGCATAGGAAGAAGCTGCTGGAGGGTGAGTATTTTGAATTTTGGTATCACCAGAAAGGTGTTTAGAATGGATAGATAGAGGATTAGGTGCCAGGTGCCCTCTTTTCTGGGTACCAGGAAAAGTCTGGAATAGAAACCCTGGCCTATCTGGTCTGCAGGAACATGCTGAATTGCCCTCACGGAGAGAAGGGAAAGGACATGCTTTCTGGCCTCTGCCCACTGGTTTGGAGGAAGATCCGGGAACCCTTTTGGGGTTGGCAGAGGGTGGAAATAAAATTTGTATCCCTGGGACACTATGTTGAGGATCCATCGGTTGTTGGTAATAGAGGCCCAGTTGCTTGCATAGAAGGAGAGTTTTCCTCCTAGGGTACAAGCAGGTGGGCAGAGATAAGGGGTGGAGGTATAAAGTCATTGTGAGTTCTTACCACAAGGGTATGGCTTAGCACTCCCTATTTTTGAAGAAGAGGAACTCCATTGCTTAGATCTCTGCATTCCCTGAGGCTGCTGTCTGGGGGGGGGGGGGGTCTGCTTCCCCTGGGTCTGGGCTGAGCTGGCCTGGAGGGAGCAGGAAAGGACCAGTGCTTGGAGGGGCAATGCCTACTGAACCTCGGAGGTTGGACCTGTAAAAAAAAAGTCTGTCTGCATAGACTTAGCTTTTTCTTCCATCTTTTTTGAAGACCTCTTCTACCTTGGTGCCAAACAAATTGTCTTTGTTCAATGGTGCGTCCAATAATTTAATTTGACATGGTCTGGCAAGGTCTGTTCCTTAAGCCAAGCATGCCTTCTAAGGACAGAACCAGTGACTGCTGCCCTGCAAGATGCTTCTAGGGCATCAAAGCCACATTGCAAGGTGTGCTTAGTAACTTGACTTGCAGAATGCATAAGCTCGTGTAATTCATTATTTTATGCACAAGCAGGAAAAAAAAGCTATTTTTGTTTGAGGAGTTCCATGGTATGCTGCTGATATTTCAGCATGTAGAACTGACAATTCAATGCTCTAATAACAGGAGTAGCAGAAGTGTATACTTTTTTACCACATCTGTCTAACGCTCGGGAATCCCTGTCTGAGGGGGTGGGATTCTTAACTGAGAAAAAAGACCTTGGGTGTCGTCCACAGCTTCAGACTGTTAAAACACAATTTATTAATCGCTTAAAAAGTGAAATTACTAGGCTAATTATTTCAGTGAAGCTTGCATTTTGTCAGCTTCTCTTTTTAAGCTTTCAATAAATTGAGTTTTAACAGCCTGAAGTTTGAAGCTGTGGATGACAACAGTTTGGATACTTAACTATTTTCAGTTCATCATATTCTAGTGAAGTTTACATCCTGTCAGCTTTACTTTTTAAGCGATTAATAAATTGAGTTTTAACAGTCTGAAGCCTGAAGCTGTGGACGACACCTAAGGTCTTTTTTCTTTGCTCATTTGCCAACCCTCGGTGTCTTTAGTAGTGGTGAGGAGAATTTATTTCTTGGATTCTTAACTGAGGTTGCTTTAATTCCTTTAGGTCCTTGAGAGATGACCTCTGGGTCATCAGTAGGATTTTTGAAAAGGAATTTGAGAGAGTCAGGGACTCTGTAGTATCCGTCAGGTTTCCTGGGAGCTGGAGGAAGGGTGTCAGGAGTCAAACTGGATTCCATAAAAACATCATCCACAACATCCAGGACAGGAGGAATGGCTAAAGGTCTGTGCTGTGGTAAATATAAGAATTGCCCAAGTCTCTCTTTTGACTGAGGATAGTCTTGACATTCCCATTGGAAAAGCTCCTGTGAAGTATGAAGGGTTTCATCAAAAGAAAAATCCTCTGGTGTAGAGGCAGAAGGAATGGATTCCTCTGCATCAGAATCCTCATAAGCAGAGAGGGGTTGCAAGTCTTCATAGTCAGAAGCATCAGTCATCGGACTCCTGTTCAGATAAAACTAATGGGGACAAGTCTCTTTCTTTTGGAAGGGGTAGCCTGGCTTCCCCTAATAAGCATGATAAGGTCTTCCGCCATTTTAAGCATTTGAGAATGAGGCAAGAAAGCAGGCACCTGAGCTTGGGTCATCGTTTTTTTGGGTGTAGTTCGTACCCTGGGCCTTAGAAACTCGGTAGTTTTGGAAAGAACTGAAAAGGCGAAAGAAGTCTGTTTGTGTCGAGTATCGGTAGTGCGAAGTACTTCCTCGGAAGCCGGTGCCTGCTCAGAGGCTCCGGACCCATCCAAGGTTAAGAAATCCACAGAATCCTTAGTCTAAGAAGGGCTTCATGGCATACCGGACTCCGAAAGGGTCTTGGTAGCGGCCTGCGAATCCACAGAAGTGAGCATAAAGGGTTGCAAAAGGGCCTCACTGAGGACTGGAGAACTGACGACTAGCTTAACGGAAGCATCATTGGCAGTTTTGGACCTGTGCGGTCTGTCTCTGTCTTTATCCTTGCGATTTTTCGGAAGATCGGTAGTTGGATGGCTCACCGAAGCCATATCTGAATTTGAGGACTGAGAGCGAAAATATCTAGCTACAATAAGGGCCCGATGACGTATAATTCTGGCACTGAACAAAGCAGAAAGGCGACAGAGAGGTAAGTCATGGTCTGGGCCTAAACAGGTGACGCAGTAAGAATGGAAGTCTTGGTGTGGTATTTGCCTTCCACAAGCAAGACAATTGTTAAGTTTTTCTGACATCGGTTAGAGCAAGAAAAAAGGATCCCAAATGTGGTACTTAGCTTTACAAGACTTCAACTCCAATTCAGAAATGAAAACTCAGGTAGCGGCCGACTGGCACTCGTGTGAACCTGCTTCTGCTTCTCAGCAAGAAAGACTGATGTGATGGCGTCGGCTGCCTGATTTTATACCACTGACTATCTGATGTCAAGTCCTGGAACGACACCAACCGACGCAGAAATACTAAGCCTCTGGTATTCGGGCCGACTGAGGGCTACGCCTGGCAGGATAAAGCAAATGTGATGACTGCAACAGTGAAACATGAAGAACATCCTTGGTTTGCAACGTATCTATCCTCGCTCCAATGTAGTCTAAGACCTGAACTGGGTTTAGAGAAGACTTGGATCTGTTGATTGCAATTCCAGAAAGCCTGACAGGAAATAGTCTCTGGCCTGATAAAGTAGACACCTGGTGGGAGCAGCAAAGAGCCAATCATCCAGGTACGGGTAAGATCTGTATCCCCTGAAGCCTCAGGTGAGCCGTGACTACTGCCATGACCTTGGTGAACACCCGTGGGGGCTGTGGTGAGACTGAAACGTAGGGCTCGAAATTGATAGTGATTGGCCCCTAGCCGAAAGCGGAGGAACCTCTGGGAACATCTGTGCATCTTTATATGGTAATATGCATCCTGGAGATCTCCTGAGCACATCCAGTCATTCCCCTGCAGGAAGGGCACGATGGATTGTAAAGTGACCATCCGGAACTTCTCTTTGGCAACTGACAGGCTTAAGCTGGAAAGGTACAGAATAGGCCTTAGGTCCCCAGTCTTTTTTGGCACCAAAAAGAACCTGGAATAGATGCCTGATCCGGACTGATCTCAGGGGATGGGCTGGACGACTAGATTACTTAGCAGCTTTTCTATTTCGACCGCTGCTGCCTCCCTTTACACGGGTGGAACGTCTGGAGAGGTGTTTTGGAGGAATGAGAAGAACCACAAAGGGGATGGTATAACCTCTGGATAGGATTCGAAGCACCCAACGGTCTGCTAAGACGGACTCCCATGCCGTCAGGTGCAGCGAAAGGTGACCCCCGACTGCCTCCAGAGCAGAGCAGTCGGGCAACCCCTCAGGGCTGCTGCACAGGCCTGTCCAAGAACGGTTCTCGAACCTGAAATTTCTCGGACCCCACCCTTGCCTCTGGGTCACCGTCTGTCTGGTCCCCCTCTGCCACTGGGGGAAGATGAGTCCTGAGTGTCTGGGAATATTGTGACTTCCGGAACCACGTCTCCTTCTGCCCCCGCTGATTCCTGGAAAAGGATCTTTGGGGGTTACAGAAGCGGATCCCGACGGCAGACAAGGTCTTCTCGTCCTTTTCACTCTGGACTGTGTCACGAACCATCTTCCCGAACAAGGAAGAACCATCATAAGGGGCATTTGCGAAAGGCACCTTAAAAGGTTCCATGAACTGACATAGTCTGAGCCAGGCGTGTTGCCTCATGGCAACGCCGGACCTGTCTGCCCATGCCGCTCCTTCAGTGGCATGCGAAAAGAGACGCATGGGCATGTTAGAAACCACTTTAAGACTGGCCATTTACGCAGAGAAAATATGAGCTTATCCTCCAGTGACACAGACTCTGGGGGAGACTCTCTCCTTGACCAGGTCACGCTGCAGTCAAGTGACGTGGGCCTAATAATTCATATTAAAACATATGTCAGCTTTCCTAGATAATCCATCGTCCTGGATTCTCGGTCGGGGGAATGGACTGTAGAACTTTCCAGGCTAGTTCTTAGTGGCGGCCGCTACCACCATAACGACCACTGGGGACCACTTATTCCGACTGGGTCGGTCTTCAGGAGGACTCAAAATCTTGTCAGGATGCTTCGGAATTGGCTCCATGGTGTCCGGTTCCTTCTATGCCCGGGTGGTAAGATCCACCAAGGGATCTGGCAGGTAGACAGGCCCATGCAGTAGGCCTGCAGAAACACCAACTTATCCAAGGAAGGTTTGGGGGTGGATCAACCCCCCCCCCCGCTGCCGCAACAGTTCCATGATGTCTCCAAAGGAGACATCGTCAGGGGGGGTGATCTGAGGGGAACCTTCCCCTTCCTCTAAATCGATGTCCTCAGTGAGGGACTCTGGGGAGGAGTCAAAGTGCCTCCTCTTGCACGTTAGTTTGCGAGGAACCTCTTTGGTGGGGGCCTCCGGAGAAGGCTCACAAACTACCTGTGGTTCCTCGAGGGGAACAGTCTGGGGCACATCAAGAACAGGCTGTCCCTGCATGGGCAAAGTGGCTGAAGACGCACCCAGAGGCAAGGGAGTCAGGGCGGAGTTTGAGGAGATGATCAAGGGTCTTGATCCATTGGACAGAACCCTTTCCACCACATCGAAAGCAGAGGGAGAGCGAGCCTCCCGGGAAACTAATAAGGAAGCTGCTTTCCCTGGATCAAACAGGGGGATTGGAGCCAAGCCCGCTGGAGCAGAGATACTGAGGAGAGGGCCCTGACCTGAGAAATTTGGCACCAAAGGAGAAAAGCCCAACCCCTTGGATCAGACGCCCAGGTCCTCGGCTCAGAGAGCCACTCTGGTCTGAAATAGTCGGGTCTGACGCTCTCAAGGTAACAGTTGGCATCCAGGTGCTCGGTACCATCGGTGCCGACCCCCCCCCCCCGACTCCAGGACCTCTCGGATCCATAAATCCCAATACCTGGGGTGGGACCAGAGAAGGTGATATCGAGGCAAAAAAGGAAAGCGAGCTCCCCCCTCCAGAGGGAGAGGGGGCTGGCAAGACACCCACCTGAATCTGGGTGCGAATAAACCTTCTCATCATTTTGTGCATGTCTGCCTCACTCAAACTTCTGATGGAACACGGCGAGGCCACTGACGCCGACCGCGAGGGTCGATGTGCAGAGGCGCAGGAAGAAGGTTTCGGCTCCTCCAGCTACGGCGAGAATCTGGGAGAGCGCAGCCGAGGAGAAACTGGTCTAGTAACTAAATGTTGCTTCAGAGGAGGACCCACTGGATCCAAATCGGTCCAGGGAACTCTTCCTCCCACTGTCTCTGTTTATTTTCTTTATCTTTGCTTTTTCCCTTCTCTTTCCTATGCTCCCTACCTGCAGACCTATGAACAGGAGTTTGAGTCCCGGCCTGGAAGGGAGGGGAAGAGATTGCGGCTGAGGAAGAAGCAGTCACAACCATGACCGTATGAGAAGCAGAGGCAGCCACCTCCGTAACAGGAAGAAGTCCTTTAAGGATTAGTTTTGCCCTGCGATCCTTCAGGGCCTGGGGTTAAACCCTGCACAAATCGAGCATTCTGTCGAAGGATGGGTGGCCCCCAAACATATCACAAAGAGTGTGGCCATCAGCTGGAAATCACTTATGGCCACACTGTCTGCACTTCCTGAAAACCAGCTTAGACTGCTGATCTGCCATTTTTTAACAAAGTTAAGGCAAAAGGCACAAAGCCGTAACCTGCCCGCCCCGTACACACAGACACACACAGACACACACAGACACAGACACACAGACACACACACACACACACACACACACACGCGCACACACACCCGCAAACGCACACACACCCGCGCACACACCCGTGCATGTCCACTGACTAGCAATAAGGGGAAGGGATAAGGCCTACTTTAACTACTACTATGCTAAAGTTTTCTATTTTTTTTTGAAAAAGGAAAAAACACTACGCAAAAAGTACAGTTTTGTACCTACCATAAATGTAGATGTTCGAGTGCTAATACAGCTGCAGTCATAACAGATGGGTTTTCCTGCCGTCAGGCGGGTCCTCGGTCGGCCGAATTCCAAAGTCTAGGTCCGGTGTCGGTTGTCGTCGCTTCTTCCCTGACATCAGTGCGACAGGGGTATAAAAGAACCAGCCGACGCCATTTTCTTCAGTTTTTCTTGCCCCAGATGTCAGGTGCCCCCAGAAGGAAGGCAATATATAAATTTATGTAATAATGCAATGCAGTATAATCAAAAAACAGTAGTTGCAAGCAAATACACCATAAAAGAATACCCCAATCAGGTTGTATGTTCCAGAGGGGAAGGAGGGAGGGAAACCTGGACTGCAGCTGTATTAGCACTCGAACATCTACATTTATGGTAGGTACAAAACTGTATTATGTTCATTGTGCATACAGCTGCAGTCATAACAGATGGGTAGAATACCAAAGCTAAAAAAGGGGTGGTAGGCACTAGCTGGAACTAGGAGGAGCCAGGATGCCCTGCAAAACTGCAGTGGCAAAACCTGCTCTAGATTTGGAGTATAAAGGCAGGTGATAGTGCTTGGAGAAGGTATGCACAGAACTCCAAGTGGCAGCTTCCAAAATATCTTTGGTAGGAACCCCCCTGAGGAAAGCTGCAGAGGTAGCTGTGGCCCTTGTGGAGTGAGGCCTGATGCCTGCAGGTACAGTTTTACCATGAAGAGAGTAACAAAAGTGTATGCAGTGGGCTATCCATTTTGAGATTGTCTGTTTGGAAATAGGCTTCCCTTGAGCCCCTGAGGCATAGGACACAAAGAGTTGCTCTGATTTTCTGAAAGGCTTTGGTCTGTCCAAATAATAACGTAGTTGTCTGTGAATGTCCAAGGAATGTAGTAGTCTCTCCCCTTTGTTTTGAGGATTGGGATAAAAGGTAGGCAAGTGGATAGCCTGATTCAAGGCTACACTGGATACTACCTTTGGCATAAAGGAAGGATTGGTTCATAAGGAAACTCTGTCCTGATGGAAAATGATGAAAGGCTGCACAGCCATGAGGGCTTGTAGTTCCGAAACCCTGCGAGCTGAGGTGATAGCCAGCAGGAAAGCTATTTTCCAGGACAAATATTGCAGTTCTGTTGGGGCAGCTGGCTCAAAAGGAGGCAAAGTCAGTTTCTCTAGAATGAAATTGAGATCCCAAGCAGGTACTGGTTGTTTCCTGGGGGGTTTTATATTCTTAGCCCCTCTGAGGAACTGCCTTAAGAGGGGGTGAGAGAATAAAGGAGGATCAGTGTTGTATTCTGCAGAAATGGCTGAGGCATGGATTTTGATGGAAGAGAATGAAAGTCCACTGCTTAGCAACTCAGCTAGGTACTGTAGTATTTGAGGTAAATTCAGTATTCCAGGGTTCTGGCCCTTTTTCTCATTCCAAGCACAAAACCGTTTCCATTTGGCAGAGTAGGCCTTTCTAGTAGAAGGTCTTCTGGCCTCCAAAATGACATCCTGTACCTCCTTGGAGAGTAGGGTCTGTTGTGATTTTAAGGAATCTTGTTTTCAGCTGACTGTGAAGAGTTTTGAAGTTGTGCTGAGTCAGTAGAAGAGGCATTAGAGGCAGGATCCGTGGTGGGGAATGCGTTAGGCTCCTCAGGAGTTGGTACCAGTGTTGTCTTGGCCAGTCTGGAGCGATGAGAATCATATTTGGTCTGTCTGCTCTGGTTTTTAATAGAACTTTGGGCAGCAGAGGAAGAGGTGGAAAGGCATAAACTGTCATTGTTGTCCAACTGAAAGAGAGTGCGTCCATTTTCCAGGCCTGTGGATGAAAGGTCCTTGAACAGAATTTTGCCAATTGGTGATTTCTGTGGGAGGCAAAGAGATCTATGTCTGGCCTTCCCCATGCTTGAATTATCTTTGAAAAAACTTGAGGATGCAACTTCCATTCGTGTGGATCTGTCATATTTCTGCTTAGGTTGTCTGCCAGCGTGTTTTCCTTGCCTGGCAGGAACTGTGCTTGAAGCTCGATTTGCAATTCTAGAGCCATGTTCCAAAGAGACATGGCTAGCCTGCATAGGGGGTATGAGTGGGTTCCTCCCTGTTTATGTACCACATTACTGTGGTGTTGTCTGTCCTTATCAATAGCTGGCCTGGATGCAGCAGGCCTTTGAAAGCTATAATAGCATTTATTACTGTTAGCATTTCCTTTTGATTGATGTGTAGGTGCTTTTCCTTTTGGGACCATCTGCCCTGAATGCAACGATCTGTCATGTGCGCCCCCCAGGCGTAATCCGAGGCATCTGTTGTGATGGTTTGACTTGCTTGAGGCTTGCAGAATGGGAGACCTGTGTTTGTTTGGCATGCTTGAGCCCACCACAGAAATTCCTTTTGAAGACATGGAATTAGTGGTATTATTGTTTCCAAGCTGTGGCTGTGCTGAGACCATAGGTTTTTCAGGTACCATTGAAGTTTCCTCATATGCAGCTTTGCACATGGGATTAGTAGGATGCAAGATGCCATGAATCCCAGAGCCTGCAGGATTTTCCTTGCAGTCAGCCTGGTGAAAGTTGCCAGTTTTCTTTAGTATTGAGTTAGTTGCCCTTGTTTCTCTGGCGTGAGGTAGGCCATCTGGGTGTTTGTATCCAATTTGACACCCAGGAAAATTATTGTCTGAGAGGGTATTAGCCTTGATTTCTTTTTGTTGACTGCGTATCCCAGGGAATTCAACAACCTTATTACAAAAGCCAGATGTTTCAGAAGTATGTGCTTGCTGTCCGCTTGGATCAGGCAGTCGTCCAAATATGGGTATATTTGTATCCCTTGCAGTCTGCAGTAGGCAATTACTGATGCCAGGCATTTCGTGAACACTCTGGGCACAGTAGATAAGCCAAAGGGCAATGCAAAGAATTGATAATGTGTTGAACCTGCAAGAAATCTGAGGTATCTTCTGCAATCTTGTCTGATTGGGACATGCAGGTATGCCTCCTTGAGGTCCAATGTTACCAGCCAAGACTCCTTGCCCAGCATGGGAAGAAGCTGCTGTAATGTGAGCATCTTGAATTTTGGCATGAGTAAAAATGTGTTTAGGATGGATAGGTCCAAAATAGGTCTCCAATCTTTGTCCTTCCTTGGTACCAGGAATAGTCTGGAATAAAAACCTTGACCCTGTTCTTGTGCAGGTACCTCTTGAATAGCTTTCATGTCCATGAGATCTGAAATTTGTTTTTGTGCCTCTGCCCTTTGATTGTGTGGCAGGTTTGGCATGCCTCTCATTTTTGGAAGGGTGTGAAAGTGGAATCTGTAGCCTCTGTCTATAATGTCCAGGATCCATTTGTCTTTTGTGACAATATGCCAATTTTTTGAAAATAGTGCCAGTTTTCTGGCTAAAGGTGCTGCCATTTGAGCCTTGCTTGGCATGCAAAGGGGAAAGTCATTGGTTCTGCTTTCTGAATGGCTGTGAACTATCCTCACTACCTCTTTGGGTAGGTGCTTGCCATTGTCTGCCTCTAAACGATCCTTGAGATTGCCCTCTACCCCTAGGGCGCCTGTATTTAACCTCTTTGGGGTCTGTCCGTGGCTGGAAAGGACCAATTTTTTGAAGGCCAATTTCTACTGAAACGTGGAGGTTGTACCTGTAGGAAATCTTTCACTGTTTGCATTGATTTTGCCTTTTCCTCCATTTTCTTTAATACCTCCTCAGCTTTAACACCAAACAATACATCTTTTTGCAGAGGTGCATCCAGTAATTTAGCTTAGACATGATCTGGCAAGGTTTGCTCTTTGAGCCAAGCATGTCTACGTATGACTGATCCTGTAACAGCAGCTCTACATGAGGCCTCTAAAGCATCAAAACCACATTGCAAGGTATGTTTACCTACTTGTTCTGCACTATGTATTAAATCCTGCAACTCCTTCAAATCAGGTTGTTCAGGTTGTGACATTTTGCTTCTCAACTGTGATAACAGAAACTGTTGGTACTTTAACATATGGAACTGGCAATTTAATGCCCTCATGGATAAGGTGGCCAAGGTGTATACCTTTTCCCCCCACCTTTCTAAAGCTCTGGAATCCCTCTCTGAAGGTAAAGGACTTTTAGCAGTGGAGGCCTTAATTCCCTTGGGGCCCTGTGAGATAGTTTCTGGGTCAGCCGCATGGCTTTTGTATAGGAATTGGTGTGAGTCAGGAACCCGGTAATACCTGTCAGGCTTGACTGGGGCTGGAGGCAAAGAGTCTGGGTTAAGGCAGGACTCCGAATACACATCATCAAGGATATCTAAGACAGGGGGTATAGCCAGAGGCCTGTGCTGAGGGAGCAAGAGAAACTCCCTAAGCCTTTTCTTGGAGTCTGAGTACTCTTGACCTTCCCAGTGGAAGTGTTCCCTCAAGGTATGCAAGGTTTCCCCAAAAGAGTAATCCTCAGGGAGACAGAGGAATGGACTCCTCTGCATCAGAATCTTCAAAAGGGGAGTATGAATGTTCCTGGTCATCAGAATGTTCTGAAATAATGGAAGCCTGGTCCGAGGAGGGCCATTCTTCCTCTACTCTGGTCCTTTTTCCGGGGGGTTGAGAACCCCTAATTAGAGAAATTAAGTCCTCAGCCATTTTGAGCATCTGCTTTTTAGGCATGGGGCCTTGAGAAGGGCCCTGTGGGGTTTGTTTTTTAGAATGCATGGCTGTCTTAGACTTAGTGAAAGCCTTGATGGAAAAAGAAGAGGAAGGCCTGAAGACACCTTGAGAGGAGGCAGACCTGTCTAAACTCTGAGTTTCACCGCCAAGAGTGGCTTGGTCTGTAGTCGGGGTGTGGGCCAAAGAGCCTGCGACCTCGGGTACAGAAGACACCGCCAATGAAGTGTCGTTGGTAGTCAGGTAGGCGCCTCGCTGAGAACCGGATCACCTGTAGTCTGCTTTGGCGTGGTGTCGGTAGAGGCCGCGGACCTCGTGTGTCGGTCCTTATCTTTGCGTCTTTTAGTCAAAACTGGAGTCGGAGTATCCGACGACATTATGTAGTTAAATTTTTTGCCAAAAAAGTGTTGGGCGAACTCCGCCCGACGCTTAATGGTGTGTTTGTTGAATGTAGCACAAAAACGACAGGCCGAGACGTCGTGGTCTGGGCCTAAGCAAGGAATGCAGAGGGAATGAAAATCCTTATGCAGTATTTGCTTCCCACATGAAATACAATTATTGACTTTGTCTGACATCGGTCTGAGGCAAGAAAAGTTTCCCCAACGGGGTACTTAGCTTTCAAGAAGACTTCGGTTGCAGATATTCGTAATCTCAGGAGCTGGCCGACCGGCACTTGCGAACTGCTTCTGCTTCGGGCACCACGCGGCAAGAAAGACTGAAGAAAATGGCGTCGGCTGGTTCTTTTATACCCCTGTCGCACTGACATCAGGGAAGAAGCGATGACAACCGACGCCGGACCTAGACTTTGGAATTCGGCCGACCGAGGACCCGTCTGACGGCAGGAAAACCCATCTGTTATGACTGCAGCTGTATGCACGATGAACATCGAAGGGGACGTTAAGCAAAGGAAAGGAAACCTACCTGTCACTACTAGCAACACAAACACCCAAAAACTATCAAAAAGCAACTACCACGCCTGGAGCTCTGAGACCACGTTGCTTGGCAAAGCCGTGGCAAATGAGATCTGAGGGAAGGAAGTAGATGCAGGGGTATTATGGGTAAGGGGAGGAGCTTGGAGGTCAGATCAGATGCTGGTGAAGCTGCCGTCTCGGATCCGAAACCCACAGGTTGATGACACAAAGTCAACTACTTCAGACCTAGTAACACTCCTTACTCAGTTACTGCTTTGCTACCTTTTGTAGCACATTTATTTCTTACAGTCTAATTGTGGGTTTTATTTACTGTATTACATTGTTAGAATTATTGTTTTTTTTTTTCTGCAGTGCTAAGTAACAACCATTACAATAAACTTGACTTCTGAAGAGGTATAAGGGGTATGATTAGGACAATGTGACTCAATCTGTCACAACTGGAGAAGACAAAAGTAGTGGAACTAATGAGCAGGGGAGATAGCAAGGAGCAAGCCACAGAAATATCCCCGAGAACACCATATCTTACAGACAGCATTTGTCTCATATAGCTGTTGGGAATTCTGAAAGATGCCTCCTGTAAACAACTTGAAAAACAATTAAAAAATGTAATCAAGTGCTATGATTCATGTAGCAACCCTGAATGATAGAAAAGACCTTGAAAAAACCAACAAAATCATCACCTGCTATTCTTCTAAGTTCCAATGCTTGGACTACACTGCTGCTGAAAGACAATGGTAGTTGAGCAGCAGTCCCTCCTACAGCCATGCTGCCAAGTGCAAAGCAGAGTCCTACACTCAAAATGTACTTCAGATGGCTGCAGCACACATACTGAACTGTGCAAAAAGTGCAAGGAGTAAGACTTGTCTGCAGAATTTGGGAAGGTATATGACATGACATTTTCGAAATTTCTGGCAAAACTGTTGTTACAAGAGAGAGGATCAAAATGTGTGTGCCTAAACATCTCAGCATTAAGCGTGTCACTGGCTTAAAAAAATTTTTGATAAGTATGCCAACTCAGTCAACTTGTACACAGCTTGTGACTTCTCCTGACCACTTTTCCTTTTCTTCCCACATTACTGAGGAGTACACTGGTGAATTTAAATACATATTCAGAAGATTGGGAATGCTGAAGCTTAAATTCATGTACACCAAAACTGAAGTTCTGGCACCATTAAAGGCTGAGAAAGCTGTTCAACATTAATGTCTAAGGAAACTACATACCTTTTACCCTTCCTGCTAAGCTTTTACTTTCGTTCCAAAAGCCAAGGGAAATGTGTACCACTTCAACTTGCCTTTGTTTCAGAAAAGGCTGCTTTAGGTCTGAAATAATTTGCAATGATTACCTATTAGTGCAGTAATTTATAATAAGACATGGACTGCTGCATTTGCAGGTATGCTAAGCAGTTTTATGAACTGCAAAGGAATGCATACACTGTTTATTTTTTTCATTTGTATGGAATCCACAAGGGATGGCCACTATTTGACAATTCTGGCATTACAAAGATCCCTCAGAAATAGGCATCCAGAAAGTATAGTTGTGTACACTTAGCATAAATGTAGATGTTTGAGTGTATTCACTGTTGCGGTCATCACATTTGAGTTATCTGCCTGTAGGTAGCCCTCAGCAGTCCTGAATACCAGAGTCTTGGGATTTCTGAGTTGGATGCTGTTGCTTCTTCCATGACGTCAGGTCGGCAGGGGTATAAAACATGCAGTCAACGCCATTACATCAGTTTTTCTTGCCCCAGTTGTCAGGTGCCCCCACAATAGGAAGCAGTTATATGGTATGGTACACCCCCAGCAAAAAGCAAATACACATGATATAATATATGCCAAACAAGAAGGAAAGGTAGAGTCAAGAGAAGTCAGGGGGCTGGAGGGAGGGTAACCAGGACTGCAACAGTGAATACACTAACATCTACATTTATGGTAAGTGTACACAACTGTACTATGTTCTTCGTGTTTCACTGTTGCAGTCATCACATTTGGGTTGATTCCCAAAGCTAAGGAAGGGTGGAGGCAGCTAAAGAGCATTCGGGCCGGCAATCAGGCCTTGTAAGACTGCTGCGGCAAATCCAGCTCTGGATTTAGAAGAGGTAGGCAGGTGGTAATGCTTGGTGAAAGTATGTACAGAGTTCCAAGTAGCAGCTTCCAGGATGACCCTGGTAGGGACTACTTTGAGAAATGCCATACAGGTAGATGCAGCCCTGGTGGAATGTGATCTTATCCCCTGTGGGGTAGGTTTTCCATGGTGCTTGTAGGAGAAATGGATGCAATGGGCTATCCATTTGGAAATGGTTTGGTTTGAAATGGCCTTCCCCTCTGTCCCTGCAGCAAAGCTAACTAGCAGCTGGTCAGATTTTCCGAGAGGATTAGTTCTGTCCAAATAGAATCTAAGCTGTCGATGCACGTCCAGAGAATGCAGTATCCTTTCCCCCTTATTTTGTGGATTAGGGAAAAAGTAGGCAAATGAATGGACTGGTTTAGAGCCACACTAAACACCACCTTGGGCATAAAGGATGGATTAGTCCTGAGGGAAACCCTGTCCGCACGGACGACAATGAAGGGTTCTCCACTGCCTTGAGGGCCTGCAGTTCAGACAATCTTCTTGCAGAAGTGATGGCTAGAAGTAAGGCTGTTTTCCAAGAAAGGAATTTCAACTCTGCTGTAGCAGCTGGTTCAAAGGGGGGAAAGAGTGAGTTTTCCAATACAAAGTTAAGGTCCCAGGCTGGAGTCGGAGCTCTCCTGGGGGGGGGGGGTCTTAATTTTTTGCCCCCTCTGAGGAATTGTTTTAGCAGGGGATGAGAGAAGACGGATGGGCTCAGTATTATAATGCGCTGAAATGGCAGAGGCATGAATCTTAATTGGAGAGAAAGATAGGCCCTTGTGGTGCATTTCTGTTAAATAATCTAGAATATGAGGAAAGCTTTGCACCGTTGTGCCCATCTTCTGAGCCTGGCTCCAGGAACAGTATCTTTTCCACTTTTCTGAATAGGATTTTCTAGTACTAGGCCTCCTTGCCTCAAGAATGACATCCAGCACCTGCTTACGGAGGGTTGTTAGAGGTGAGCTCAGGGAATTAGCCAGGCTGCAAGATTCAGGGTTTGAAGCTGGGGGTGCAGAATCTGGCCCTCCTGCTGGGACAGCAGGGAAGGGGTCGGAGGCAGGTGCCATGGTTCCAGCAGCGACACTGCGCAAGAGGGGGTACCAGTGTTGGCATGGCCAGTCTGGAGCAAGGAGTATTGTCCTTGGTTTGTCCTGTTTGATCTTTAGTAGAACTTTGGAGAGGAGAGGCAGAGGGGGAAAGGCATAAACAGAGGTTTTCCCAGGTGAAGGACAGGGCATCCACTTTCCAAGCTTGTCTGTGGGCAGTCCTTGTGCAGAATTTGTCTAACTGGTAGTTCTGAGGGGAGGCAAACGGGTCCATCTCTGGTCTACCCCATTTGTTTCTCAACATGTTGAATATCTTTGGTTCCAGTTTCCACTTGTGTGGGTCCATGAGATTTCTGCTTAGGTCGTCTGCCAGTGAATTTAGCTTGCCTGGCAGGAATTGAGCCTGTAGGTGCACTTGCTAAGCTCAAGGCTGTGTTCCACAGAGCCATGGCTAGTCTGCAGAGGGGGTATGAGTGGGTTCCCCCTGCTTGTTTATGTACCACATAACAGTGGTGTTTTGTCTGTTTTTACCAATAACTGTCCTGGAAAGATGTAGTCCTTGAAGGCTGTCAGAGCATTCTGTACAGCTCACATTTCTTTTTGATTGATATGCAGGTGCATTTAACTATGAGGCAGCAGGCCTCTGCCCACCAAAGGAATTCTGTCTTTATACAAGGGATGATAGGAATCACTGATTCCAGGTCCTGAGAATGTTGACACCATAGGCTTTTTAGATACCATTGTAGTTTCCTCATATGCAGTCTTGTATATGGAATTAATAGGATGCAAGAGGCCATGAACCCCAGAGCTTGCATTATTTTCCTTGCAGTTAACTGGGTCTTTGTGGCCAGTAATTTGAAGTAGGCTGTCAGATAAACTTGTTTCTCTGGCATGAGGCACGCCATCTGGGAAGTTGTGTTAAAGCTTGCTCCCAAAAATACAATTTGTTGGCAGGGTACTAGATGAGATTTCTTTTTGTTTATGGTGAACCCCAGTAAGGTTAGAAGTCTATTTACAAATGAGAGATGATTTAATAGAATTTGAATATTTATTTGCCTGCAGAATGCAATGACTGGAGCTAAGCATTTTGTGAATACCCTGGGCGCAGTAGATAAGCCAAAGGGCAGTGCAGAGAACTGATAGTGCATGTAGCCTGCTCTGAAACATAGGTATTTTCTGCAAAAATCCCTTTATTGGGATGTGCAGGTAAGCTTCCTTTAAATCCAATGTTGCCAACCAGGCATTTTTGCCCAGCATGGGAAGCAGCTGATGAACAGTTAACATTTTGAATTTTGGAATTACCAAAAAGGTGTTTAGGATAAATAGGTCCAGGATAGGACGCCAGGAGTTGTCTTTTCTGGGTACCAGGAAAAGTCTGGAGTAAAAACCTTGTCCCCATTCTTCTGCTGGGACAGGTTGAATAGCCCTGATACTTAGAAGAGAGAGAACCTGCTGCTGAGCCTCTGCCCACTGATTTGGGGGTAGGTCTGGCCAACCTTTTCGGGTTGGTAAGGTGTGGAAGTGGAATCTGTATCCTTGGGAAACTATTTAAAACCCATTTGTCTTGGGTAATGAGTTCCCAGTATTTTGCATGCAGGGCGATCTTTCCCCCTAAAGGCGAGGTCAGTTGAGCAGGGCATGGAAGGTTTAAGGTTAAGTTATTGTGACAGTTTACCACAGGGGGGGTGTCTTACTACTTCCAGCTTAGGAAGTGGGAGCCCCCCACTGCTTAGGTCTGTGAGTACCTTGAGACTGTGGCCTAGGTGGTCTGATGTTCCTGGATTTGTACTGATAAGGCCTGGAAGAGACAGGAAAGGACCAATTCTTAGAAGGCCAATGCCTATTAAATCTGAGAGGCTGTGCTTGCAGGAAATCTTTAACAGTTTGCATAGATTTCTTTTTCCTCCATCTTTTTAAGAACTTCTTCTGCTTTGTTGCCAAACAGGCGGTCTTGGTTTAAGGGAGCATTCAGTAATTTGGCTTTAACATGATCTGGCAGAGTTTGCTCCTTCAGCCAAGCATGCCTTCTAAGAACAGACCCAGTAACAGCAGCCCTACAAGATGTCTCTAAGGAGGCAAAGCCACATTGCAAAGTATGTTTACAAACTTGTTCAGCAGAATGCATTAAATCCTGTAATTCTTTATTTTCAGCACAGTCAGGAATCAACATCAATTTCTGTTTAAGTGATCCAATAATATGCTGCTGGTACTTGAACATATGAAAGTGTCAGTTTAAGGCCCTAATGGCCAAAGCAGCCGAAGTGTATACCTTCTTACCCCATCTGTCCAGGGACCCTGGAATCTCTATCAGAGGGAGTAGGACTTTTGGCAGTAGTAGCCTTAATGCCTTTGGGTCCGCAGTAGGATTCTTAAAGAGAAACTTGTAAGAATCAGGCACTCTAATACCGGTCAGGATTCCTGGGAGCCGGAGGTAAGATGTCTGGGGCCAGGCTAGATTCCAAGAAGGTATCATCTACAATGTCCAGTACAGGGGGCATAGCTAAAGGCCTGTGTTGAGGCAGGAGTAAGAATTCCCTAAGCCTCTTTTTGGAATCGGAGTAATCCTGGCTTTCCCAGCAGAAATGCTCCCTAAGAGTGTGCAAAGTTTCACCAAAAGAGAAATCTTCTGGAGGGGAAGCAGAGGGAATGGAGTCCTCTGCATCCGAATCCTCATAGTTAGAGGAGGGCAAATCCTGGTCATCAGAAGAAACAAATTTCAGAATCCTGATCAGAAGGAAAACCAGTTCTAGGTCTCTTAGAGGGAGAGGGGTGGCTTCCGCTAACTAGAGTAATAAGGTCTACAGCATTCTTATTTGATTTTTAGGCATATGGGCCTGACCATGCGGATTGGACGTCGGTTTTCTAAGCGTGGATAGAGTCTTAGGCTTTTGGTTTGATATGCAAGTCAGTAGGCCTGAATACACCCTCAGAAGCCGGTGCCTGCACAGCGGCTCCGGACCCATCCAAGGTAGAGAAATCCGCAGGTTCCATAGTCGAAGAAGCATCTCGCGGCATACCAGACTCTGGATGGGTCTCAGTAGAGGCCTGCGAATCTGAAATAGCGGATATCAGGGGTTGCAAAAGCGCCTCACTGAGTACCGGCGAACTGGCGACTAGCTTAACGGAAGCATCGTCGGCAGCTTTGAACCTATGCAGTCTCTGCCTTTATCTTTACGTTTTTTCGGAATGTCGGTAGTCGGATGGCTTACTGAAGCCATTTCTGAATAATTGAACAGCGTACCAAAATAGTTAGATGCGAAACTGAACCGACGACTAATAGTACGAGGATTGAATAAGGCACAAAACTGACAGCGAGGGATGTCGTGGTCTGGGCCTAAGCAAGGAATGCAGTATGAATGAAAATCTTTGAGGTATTTGCTTTCCACAAGAAATACAATTGTTAACTTTTACTGACATCGGTTTAGAGCAAAAAAAGGATCCCCAACGGGGTACTTAGTGTTTTAGAAGAATTCGGTTCTGAAACTTGAAAATGAAAAATTCAGGAGTCGGCCGACCGGCACTTGCAAACTGCTTCTGCTTCGGGCACCGCACAGCAAGAAAGACTGCTGTAATGGCGTCAGCTGCATGCTTTATACCCCTGACGTCATGGAAGAAGAGACAGCAACAGATGCAGGACCCAAAGACTTTGATAATCAGGCCGGCTGAGGGATACCTGCAAGCAGATAAAGTACAGTTTTGTACCTACCATAAATGTAGATGTTCGAGTGTTCACCCTGCTGCAGTCATCACACTTGGGTTATCCTGTCGTCAGGCAGTCCCGCAGTCGGCCGGATTTCCAAAGTCTTGGTCCAACGTCGGTTGCTGTCGCCTCATCCCTGACGTCAGTGCGCCAGGGGTACATATACTGCAACCGACGCCATTTTCTTCAGTTTTTCTTGCCCCAGATGTCAGGTGCCCCCAAAAAGGTGATCAAAATTAGTACCAAATGGTGTGAACACTGTACAACCACAAAATCCCTTCAGCTATAAGCAAATACATCAGTAAGGCATAGCAGAGATTTAGCCAGAAGATCAGAGGGGTTGGAGGGAGGGAGGGTAACCTGGACTGCAGCAGGGTGAACACTCGAACATCTACATTTATGGTAGGTACAAAACTGTACTATGTTCATCGTGTTACCCTGCTGCAGTCATCACACTTGGGTGGAGTCCCAAAGCTAAGGTAGGGTGGAGGTATCATAGAGGGTTAGTGGAGGCAATGAGGCCCTGCAGAACTGCAGTGGCGAAGCCTGCCCTGGACTTAGAATAAAGAGGTAGGTGATAGTGTTTGGTGAAGATGTGTACTGAACTCCAAGTTGCAGCTTCTAAAATTTCCTTGGTAGGAACCCCTCTGAGAAAGGCTGTAGAGGTAGCTGTTGCCCTGGTAGAGTGGGATCTAATGGTAGTAGGAACTGCTTTCCCATGATGGGTATAACAGAACTGTATGCAATGGCCTATCCATTTAGAAATGGTTTGTTTGGATATAGCCCTCCCTTGAGAAGCTGTAGCATAGGATACAAAGAGCTGGTCAGTTTTTCTGAAAGCCTTAGTTTTGTCCAAGTAGTAACAAAGCTGCCTGTGAATGTCCAAGGAATGCAAGAGTCTCTCACCTTTGTTCTGTGGATTGGGAAAGAAAGTGGGTAGATGGATGGTTTGATTTAAAGCTACACTGGAAACCACCTTAGGCATGAAGGAAGGATTAGTTCGTACAGAAACTCTGTCTTGATGAAAAATGAGGAAAGGTTCCACTGCCATTAGTGCCTGTAATTCTGAGACTCTCCTAGCAGAAGTTATTGCCAGGAGCAGGGCAGTCTTCCACGATAGGAACTGAAGGTCTGCAGAGAAAGCTGGTTCAAAGGGAGGTAACGTTAGTTTTTCCAGAACAAAGTTGAGGTCCCATGTTGGTGTAGGAGCTCTTCTAGGTGGTCTAATGTTTTTTGCCCCTCTGAGGAACTGCTTTAGAACAGGATGTGAAAATAAAGGTGGATTCGTGTCGTAGTGAGCTGAAATAGCTGAAGCATGGATTTTAATTGAGGAGAAGGAAAGTCCTTTGTGCAACATCTCTGCTAAATACTGTAGAATGTGAGGCATAGGAGGCTGAGTTGTGTCTTGGCCTTTAGCTTGGTTCCAGGCAGAAAACCTTTTCCATTTGTCCGAGTAAGCCTTCCTGGTGCTTGGCCTCCTGGCTTCCAGAATAACATCCAGAACTGCTTGTGAAAGAGGGGCTGGTTGGATGTTTAAAAGATTTGCCATGCAGCCAGGTTTAAGGTTTTTAGCTGTCTGTGTAGAATCTGCTTGTTTTGCTGCGTGAGCAAATGAGGTATTTGAGGCAATATCCATGGTGGGCTGTGAGCTATATTCTTCAATAGCGGGTACCAGTGCTGGCGTGGCCAGTCTGGGGCTATGAGAATCAGTCGAGGTTTCTCCTTTTTGACCTTCAAAAGAACCTTTGTGAGAAGAGGTAATGGAGGAAAGGCATATGCTGTCAGGTTTTCCAACTGAAGGAGAGCGTCCACTTTCCAAGCTTGATGGTGGAATGTCCTTGTACAAAATTTTGTCAGTTGGTAGTTTTGAGGACTGGCAAACAGGTCTATATTTGGTAGGCCCTATTTTTGAGTTATCATTGTAAATATTTGTGGGTCTAGCTTCCACTTGTGGGGATCTTTGATGTTTCTGCTTAGGTCGTCTGCCAATGTGTTTTTCTGTCCTGGCAGGAATTGAGCTTGTAACTGGACTTGGTAGGCCAGAGCTGTGTTCCATAAGATTATTGCTTGCCTGCAAAGAGGGTAGGAATGTGTGCCCCCTTGTTTATGTACCACATTACTGTGGTGTTGTCCGTCTTTATTGCAAGTTGTCCTGGATGTAGTAGATCCTTGAAAGCTGTCAGAGCTTTCTGTACAGCTAGCATCTCTTTTTGATTTATGTGCAGTTTTCTTTGTTCTGCAGTCCATAGGCCTTGAATGCATTGCCCTGCCATGTGTGCCCCCCAGGCATAATCTGAAGCATCTGTTGTGATAGTTTGCCTGGTTGGGGGAAAGGTGAAAGGCTGACATGCCTGTGCCCACCATAGAAATTCCTTGTTGAAGGCAGGGAATGAGAGATATCACTGCGTCCAAGCTGTGGCTGTGTTGAGACCATACACTTTTTAGGTACCACTGTAATTTCCTCATATGCAGTTTTGCAAATGGTATCAGAATGCAAGATGCCATGAAGCCCAAAGTCTGCAGAATTTTTCTTGCAGTTAATTGGGTCTTTGTTGCCATTGTCTTGAAATATTGAGTCAGTTGTAGTTGTTTGTCTGGTGTAAGATAAGCCTTCTGGGCCGTTGTGTCCAAGCTGGCACCCAGGAATGTCATTTTTTGTGAGGGTACTAGTTTTGACTTATTTTCGTTTACTGTGTACCCCAGATAATTTAGTAGATGCTTCACAAAAGCCAGATGATGTAACAGAATGTCTTTTCTTTCTGCCTGGATGAGGCAGTCGTCCAGGTATGGATATATTTGAATTCCTCTTTGTCTGCAGTATGCAATTACTGGTGCCAGGCTTTTGTGAAAACTCTGGGCGCAGTAGATAAGCCAAAGGGCAGTGCAGAGAATTGGTAATGGGTTGAACCTGCAATGAAACGGAGGTATCTTCTGCAACTTTGTCTGATGGGGACATGCAGGTATGCCTCCTTGAGGTCCAACGTTACCAGCCATGCTTCCTTGCCCAACATGGGAAGTAGCTGCTGTAGTGTTAGCATCTTGAATTTTGGGACTTGTATGTAAGTGTTTAGAATTGAAAGGTCCAGAATTGGTCTCCAAGCATTGTCCTTTCTGGGTACTAGAAAGAGCCTTGAGTAAAATCCTTGGCCTTGCTCTTGAATCGGTACCCGTTGAATGGCTCTCATGGCCATAAGAGCTGTAATTTGTTTTTGTGCCTCTGCCCATTGATTTTGTGGCAGGTTTGGCATTCCTCTTTTCATTGGCAAGGTGTGAAAGTGGAATCTGTATCCTCGTAAAATTATGTCTAGGACCCATTTGTCCTTTGTGACCATGTGCCAGTTGTCTGCAAAAAGTGCTAGTTTTCCCCCCAAGGGGGCTGACAAAAGAGCTTTGTTTGGCCAGTTGAGGTGCAAGTCATTGAGTTTGCCTTCTGGTGGGTTGAGACCTGTCTTCTCCTCCTTTCTGGGTTGGAGTGCCCCATTGGCGAGGTTTATACTGGGCTTGTGGTTGTCCTCTGCCCCTTGGGCGCCTGTATTTACCCCTCTGAGGTCTGTCAGTGGCTGGAAAGGACCAATTTTTTGTTGGCCAGTTTCTGCTGAAGCGAGAGGGTTGTACCTGTAGGAAATCTTTGACTGTTCTGCATTGATTTCGCCTTATCTTCCATTTTCTTTAGCACTTCTTCTGCTTTAACTCCAAAAAGAACATCCTGCTGTAAAGGTGCATCCAGTAGTTTTGCTTTAACATGATCAGGTAGACTTTGCTCCTTTAACCAGGCGTGCCTACGTATAACTGATCCAGTGATAGCTGCTCTGCAGGAGGCCTCCAAAGAATCAAAACCACATTGTAAGGTATGTCTGCCCACCTGCTCGGTGGCGTGCAACAAATCCTGTACTTCTTTCAATTCAGATTGTTGTGGAAGGGAGGTTATCTTTTGTTTTAACTGAGAGATTAGAAACTGCTGATACTTGAGCATATGAAATTGACAATTTAGTGCTCTCATAGCTAATGTGGCTGAGGTGTAAACCTTTTTCCCCCACCTGTCTAGTGCTCTTGAGTCCCTCTCAGAAGGTACTGGGTTTTTAGCCATGGAAGCCTTAGCCCCCTTGGGACCCTGGGAGATAGTCTCTGGGTCAGCTACTGGGCTCTTGTAAAGAAATTTGTGGGAATCAGATACTCTGCAGTATCTGTCAGGCTTAGCCGGAGCAGGAGGTAGAGAGTCTGGGTTGAAACTGGATTTTAAATAGACATCATCCACAATGTCCAAAACAGGTGGGATGGCTAGAGGTCTGTGTTGGGGGGAGTAAAAGAAACTCTCTGAGCCTTTTCTTGGAATCAGAGTAATCCTGACATTCCCAGTGGAAATGTTCCCTCATAGTGTGTAAAGATTCCCCAAAAGAGTAGTCTTCAGGAGGGGAAGCTGAGGGAATAGCGTCCTCAGCATCAGAATCTTCATAAGGAGAGTAGGAATAGTCTTGGTCTTCAGAGGAATCCGAAGAAATAGACAGTTGCTCAGAAGAAGCAGAATCTTCCTCTTGTCTAGGCCTTTTGTCAGGAGGAGGCTGTGAACCCCTGATAAGAGAAATCAAATCTTCAGCCATTTTGAGCATCTGTTTCTTAGGCATAGGGCATTGAACAGGAGACTGAAGTGTAGTCTTTTTAGCTTTAGAAGGAGTCTTAGACTTAGAAAACGTTTTGACTGTGAGAGTCGTCGTTCTGAAAACGCCCTCAGAAACCGATGGCGTTTCAGAAGCACCGACGTCCTTAGAAGGTATATCGTCGGAAGGGCCTGAAGTAAAAGGCTGCGTCGGCCTAGTACATTCCGTCAAAATATCCTTAGCGGTCTCGGGTTCCAGGACTGAGGTAGTCAGGGGCTGCATCGGAGCCTCACTGATAACCGGAGACCGGATCAACCGAGGCCTTGGAATCGGGTTTAGGCCTTGGCTGTCGGTCCTTGTCCTTGCGCTTTTTGTGCACACCGGTAGTCGGTAGCTCCGACGGCATGTTATAGTTAAATTTTCTACCAAAAAAGTGTTGTGCGAAATCAAATCGCCTTTTAATAGTACGCTTATTAAACCTAGCACAAAAACGACAAGAAGTGATGTTGTGATCAGGGCCTAGGCAAGGTATGCAATAAGAATGAAATTCCTTATGAGGTATTTGCTTCCCACAAGAAATACAATTGTTAACTTTTTCCGACATCGGTCTGGGGCAAGAAAAGTTTCCCCAATGGGGTACTTAGCTTTATAGAAGACTTTGGTCTGAAATTCGAATTCGACAATCTCAGGAGTCGGCCGACCGGCACTTGCGAACTGCTTCTGCTTCGGGCAGCGCAGCAAGAAAGACTGGAGAAAATGGCGTCAGTTGCAGTATATGTACCACTGGCGCACTGACATCAGGGATGAGACGACAGCAACCGACGTCGGACCAAGACTTTGGAAATCCGGCCGACTGCGGGACCGCCTGACGACAGGATAACCCAAGTGTGATGACTGCAGCAGGGTAACACGATGAACATCCCTAACGTAAGGACTGCAACAGTGAAACACGAAGAACATCGAAAGTATTTAGCTACAAAAATAACCCACCGACGAATAGTTCGGGCGTTGAACAAGGCACAAAATGACAGCGAGAGACGTCGTGGTCTGGGCCTAAACAGGTGATGCAGTAAGAATGAAAATCTCTACGAGGTATTTGCTTTCCATAGGCAAGACAATTGTTCATGTTTTCTGACATCGGTTAGAATGAGAAAAAAGGATCTCCAACAGGGTACTTATCTTTTTGATGACTTCAGGTCTGAAGCTCGAAAATGAAATTTTCAGGAGTCGGCCGACTGGCACTTGTGAACTGCTTCTGCTTCGGGCACTGCACGCCAAGAAAGACTGGTGTAATGGCGTTGGCTAGATGTTTTATACCCTAGAGAGACAGCATCTGACGCAGAAATCCAAAGACTCTGGTATTCAGGCAGGCTGAGGGCTACCTGCAGGCAGATAACCTAAATGTAATGACTGCAACAGTGAAACACGAAGAACATCTGTGTGCTTGAGCTCTTCCTGAAGGAAAGTGAACTTTATCCACACTAGATTGTTGGCACTGTTCCTTGAGGGAGGACAACCTGTACTACATCACTCTGAAAAGACACATCTGAGCTTACTTCTCTTGCTACAGTACCAGCACAAAGTGGTGACAATCTGCCACAGACCACCATGTAATAAATAAGCAGTGTCTTGAATCTCCTTCAGGCATGATGTGGCAGGAAGAAATCATTTGCCGCACTAAGGAAGACTAAGCTATTACTGGATATAATACTGCATTGGAAAGTCACAATGAAGGCAATCCAACTTCCTAAAGAAAGGAATGACATACACATTAGTGCTATGTACAAAAATACCAACTCACACGCTCAACTCGCACGCTCAACTCACACGCTCAACTCACACGCTCAACTCACACGCTCAACTCACACGCTCAACTCACACGCTCAACTCACACACTCAACTCACACACTCAACTCACACTCTAACCAGTCATGTTTATTCACTGTTAACCAAAAAAAAAAAAGTAGTGGGAGACCGTTCTTGCATTTTGTCATTTAAAGTAAGAACGTCACTAAACTGAAATCAAAAGCCAAACACTGCAATCACAATCTTCCAAGTGACAGAAAAGAAATGAACCTTCACAGTGGCTAAATTTAGTATCACAATGAACCCTGACCTAAGGCACTTCAGCCTCAGGGTGTGCGACCATAAGAAAATTACAATTATGTCAACTTTGGAACACAAGAAAAAACTCCAGCAATTACTCATTGCATGTAGTTAACTATGTGAGATACAAGGATAAAGTCTGTGCTATGCTGCACGACCGAAAGTCAAGTAATGGTTCGAGTGCCACATGAAGCTGGGTAGGGGGATGGGAGGGTGCAGCCAGCATCTGCTCACCCATCCTTGGAGCAAGGAGGTGGCTCTGGCTTACCACAGAAGAGTTTCACCAAGCAGAAACACAAGAAGTTATCTAGTGGAGTTTGAAGCCAGTACAGTCTGTGCTGTTATGGTACGTACTGCCAGTAAAGCAGAAGGGCATTCAACATGTGAAGGCATGCTTCCCCCTGGGTAACAGCCCTAGATGGGGTGCAAGCAACAGGGAGAGATTACATCACCTGCCAGGACCAGCAAGATGGCCTAATTCCTACTACTCAGTTCTCACTGTGGGAATGTAATGGTTTTATCAGGATTCCTGGCTGTTAAAAATGGGTCATAAAGTTCTCACTAAGCCAAAGAATGTCCAACTCCCCCATCTTCAGAATGAATGGGTCTACTAGGCGTCTGTACTAGATGCATCAGGCAGGGTCCCGGAAGGGTGTAAAAGTACAGTTTTGTACCTACCATAAATGTAGATGTCCGAACTGGATAGCATCTGCAGTCATAACAAGTGGGTTGTCCTGTCGTCAGGCAGCCCTTCAGTCGGCCGGATTCCAAAGTCCGGGTCCGCCGCTGATGTCGCACTCCACCCGATGTCATCTCTGTTGGTCTGCATAAAAGCATCAGCCGACGCCATTTTCCTCAGTGTTTCTTGCCCCAGATGCCAGTAGCCCTCTTGCAGGCTAAAATTTGGATAGATGCCAATGTTTCCAAATAGATAGAGGTAAACACAACAATAAGCATGTATGTACATATACACAAACAAATACACCATAAAAGGCTCCCCCCCAACAGCTAGCTATTAGAAGGGTAAACACCCTAGGAGTACCACAGAGGGAATGGAGGGAGGGTAATCCTGACTGCAGATGCTATCCAGTTCGGACATCTACATTTATGGTAGGTACAAAACTGTACTATGTCCTTCATGGATGCATCTGCAGTCATAACAAGTGGGTAGAATACCATAGCCAACTAGGGAGGAGGATAAAAAGTAGATTATGGTGTGTTTAGGATCCCTTGCAGTACAGCAGTGGCAAACCCTGCTCGGGATCTGGAATATAGAGGCAAATTATAATGCTTGGCAAATGTATGCACGGAGGTCCAAGTAGCCGCCTCAATAATGTCTTTGGTTGCCACTCCTCGTAAGAAGGCTGTGGTAGTGGCTGTTGCTCTTGTAGAATGAGGTCTTATGTTCTGTGGAATTGGTTTTCCATGGAAGGAGTAACAGAATCGTATGCAATTTCCTATCCATTTGGAGATTGTCTGTTTGGAAATTGCTTTTCCTTCCCTTCCTGCTGCATAGGCTACAAAAAGTTGGTCAGTCTTTCTGCTATTTTTTGTTCTGTCCAAGTAGTAGCGTAGCTGTCTATGTACATCCAAGGTATGCAGTATTCTTTCCGCTCTGTTTTGTGGGTTGGGAAAGAAGGTAGGTAGGTGGATTGCCTGGTTTAAAGATACTCTGGATACCACCTTAGGCATAAATGTAGGATTAGTCCTCATGGACACTCTATCTTGGTGGAAGATTAGGAAGGGTTGCACTGCCATTAAGGCCTGTAGTTCTGAAACCCTCCTTGCTGAAGTAATTGCCAGTAGGAAAGCAGTTTTCCATGACAGGTGTTGTAGGTCTGCTGTTGCTGCTGGTTCAAAGGGTGCTAGTGTCAACTTTTCTAGCACAAAGTTTAAATCCCAAGCTGGTAATGGTGGTTTCCTTGGAGGTTTTACATTCTTGATTCCTCTGAGGAATTGCCTGAGCAAAGGGTGCGAAAAACAGGTGTATCAAAGCTGTATTCTGCTGAAATAGCTGATGCATGTATCTTGATGGAGGAGTAGGACAGGCCTGAATGAAGAAGTTCGGCCAGATACTCCAGAATGTTAGGCATATCTATGTTTGACACATCTTTTCCTCTTTCCAGATGACAAACCTTTTCCATTTTCCAGCATATTTCCTTCTTGTTGAAGGTATGCGTGCTTCAAGAATAATGTCTTTAACTCTTTGGGAAAGTTCTGGAATAGTTGCTGTTATGTGATGTTCCATGCAGTCAGTTGCAAGGTTTTTAGGTTTGGATGTATGATGCTGTAGTTGTTCTGCGTTAACATCAAAGGCATCAGGGGAATTGTCCACATATTGTTCCGAGACATGCTCCTCAGTAGTGGGTACCAGTGTTGTCTTGGCCAGTTTGGAGCTATCAGGATTATCCTTGGACGTTCTTCCTTGATTTTCAGTAGTACCTTGTGTATCAAAGGAAGAGGCGGGAATGCATATGCTGTTAGGCCCTTCCAGTTGAAAGAGAGCGAATCCACTTTCCATGCTAATGGGTGGCGGCCCTTGTGCAGAATTTTTGAGCTGGTGATTGAGAGGTGATGCGAATAGGTCTATCTGTGGCATTCCCCATTTCTTTGAAATGGTCTTGAAGATGTCCGGGTGAAGCTTCCATTCGTGGGCATCCGGTGGTTCTGCTTAATATGTCTGCTAGGGTATTGTCTTTCCCTGGTACAAATATTGCCTGTAATTGGATGTTGTAGCTGAGTGCCAGGGTCCACAGCTCCAAGGTCATTCTGCATAGGCGGTATGAATGAGTGCCTCCCTGTTTGTTGATGTACCACATGACTGTGGTGTTGTCTGTCCTTATCATCAACTGGCCCTCTTTGAGAAATGGTTTGAACTTTTGGATTGCCAGTTTTACTGCCAGCATTTCTTTTAGGTTGATGTGCAGTTGAAGTTGATCCTGTGCCCACTAAACTTGCACGCATTTGTCCAGCAAGTGGGGGCCCCACCCTAGGTCTGCAGCGCCTGTTGTGATGGTCTGGCTTGCTTGACATCTGCGAAAGGGTAGGCCTGGGTTTGACTGGCATGCCTGAGCCCACCATAGGAACTCCTGTTTTAAGCATGGAATTAGTGGGATTTCTGTTTCTAGACTGTGTCTGTGTTGGGACCATAAATTCTTTAGGTACCACTGTAGTTTTCATATGTAGTCTGGCAAATGGAACCAAGATTATGCATGATGCCATGAAGCCCAAGGCCTGCAGTACTTTTCTTGCTGTTAACTTGCTCAGTTTTGTTAGTGCCAAGAAGTATAGAGGGAGTTCTTTTTGTTTTTCTGTAGTCAGGAATGCCATTTGTTTTATATGGGTGTCCAATTCCACCCAAATGGTCTTTTGTTTGGGATGGTATCAGCCTGACTTTTGTAAATGTGTTGTGCTTTCCCAGTGCTTGTAGCAGTAAATGACCTTTTGTAATCTGTTGTCAGCTTTTTTTTTTTTGTCCCAGGTAGCAGGCAGTCGTAGCCCAGGTATAAAAATTTGAATTGAAGTCTGCTGCAATGGCTATATGCCAGGCATTTTTTTGAATACTCTGGGCGCAGTAGATAAGCCAAAAGGCAATGCTGAGAATTGATAGTGCTCTGATCCTGCAAGAAATCTGAGGTATCTTCTGCAGAATGGTCGAATGGGGACGCAGGTATGCCTCCTTGAGATCTAGAGTTACCAGCCAAGACTCCTTGCCCAGCATGGGAAGAAGTTGCTGTAGGGTCAGCATTTTGAATTTTGGGACAATGATGTATGTATTTAAGATGGACAGGTAAGAATTGGTCTCCAACTTTTTCCTTTCTTGGAACTAGGAATAGTCTGAATAGAACCCTTTCCTTGCTCTGCTGTTGGCACTCTTTCCACAGCTCTCATGTTTGCTAACTCCATTATCTGGCGAGAGCCTCTGTTTTTTGATTTGAGGTAGATTTGGCATTCCTCTTTGACTGGAAAAGTGTGGAAGTGAAACCGTAACCTTGATCTATGGTTTGTAAAATCCACTTGTCCTTTGTTATGTAGTGCCAGTTCTTTGAAAATAAGGTTAACTTTCCGCCTAGAGGAGCTGCTATTTGTTCCCTGGTAGGCGGATTTAGGGTTAAGTCACTGTGGTTGTGTTGATGCAGTGGCAGTGGCTGTGTCTGTGCCTCTGTTGTTACCTTGCCACTGTCTTCCTCTGTAGGCACCTCCTCTGGATTGGTTTCTGCTGCCTCTCGCCTATTCCTGCCCTTTGAAATTTTGTGGAGTCAGGAAAGACCAATTTTTGGCAGGCCAGTTCCTGCTAAACTTTGGGGTTGAACCTGCAAGAAATCTTTAACAGTTTGAACAGATTTTGCCTTTTCTTCCATTTTCTTCATAACCTGCTGGGCAGATGTACCAAACAAACTTGTCTTGTCCATAGGCACATCTAGCAACTTAGCTTAACATGATCCGTAAGGCTTGTTCCTTTAGCCATGCATGCCTTCTTATCACTGTGCCTGTCATGGCTGATCTAAATGAAGCCTCCAGTGCATCATAGCCACATTTTAAGGAATGGTTGCTAACCTGTTGTATGTTATTTACCATCTCTAATACATATTTCTTATCAAGAGATTCATCAGTGGTTAGTTTTTAGTTAACTGATCCAGCATAAACTCTTGGTATTGTATCATGAAACTGGCAGTTTAAAGCTCTAGCTGAGAGAGTAGCTGAAGTGTAGACCTTTTACCCCATCTGTCTAATGACTGCTTCCCTTTCTGAAGGAATAGGGTTTTAGCTATGGTCGGCTACTGCCTGGGGCCCTGGGATATAGTTTCTGGGTCTGCAAGTGGAGCCTTGTAAAGGTGATGATGAGTATCTGGCACCCTGTAAAATCTGTCTGGTTTGGCAGGGCTGGGGTAAAGAATCTGGAGCGGAGCAAACATCATTGAAAGCATCATCCACCACAGAGAGAACAGGGTATAGCTAAGGGCCTGTGCTGTGGGAGGTGCAGAAAGGTCCTAAGTCTTTTCTGGAGTCTGAAAAATCCTGTTGCTGCCATTGAACTGTTCTCATGGCATGCAAGGTTTCCCCAAAGGAGAATTCTTCTGGTGGGGAAGCAGCTGGGATGGATTCTTCAGCATCAGAATCTTCAAAATTGGAGAAAGGAGCCTCTGGCTGGTCAGTTATGTCTGATTCATCAGCAGAATCATCAGAGGACACTGGCTCTGCC
This sequence comes from Protopterus annectens, assembly GCF_019279795.1. Taxonomy (NCBI): domain Eukaryota; kingdom Metazoa; phylum Chordata; order Ceratodontiformes; family Protopteridae; genus Protopterus; species Protopterus annectens. Next base: position 1,741,662,444 of record NC_056733.1, on the reverse strand, counting down.
CTAGGTCTCTTCTCTGGGGGCTGAGAGGCCCTGTCTGGGTGAGATTGAGATCCTCTAATTAAAGAAATTAAATCTTCTGCCAAAGTAAGCATTTGAGAACTAGAAGAGGGCCTGGATGGGGTGGTTTAACAGGCACTGTTTTAGTAGTCTTAGCTGCTTCTGGCGAAGGCCTTTTATGGACATGGGGCCGCTGGAGCAGCAGCAGCACCACTGGGGCAGAAACATCCAAGGGATGGTGTCTGATAAGTCAACCACCGTGGAGGGTAAAATTCAAGAGTTGTAGCAGGGCCTCAGCTGAAGGATTAGGTTCAGCTGTACTTTGTTCAGTTTTCTCGGCCGAAAAAACCACACACACCGCGTTTGTTTGACCATGGTTTTCGCGGAAACCGCGGGGACGCCAGTGTGTCGGTCTTTCTTTGCGCTTTTTGCCAGATTGGGTAGTCGGAGGATCCGGACGCATAATGTTACGCAAAAAAATCTCAAAAACTGTTCTAGAACCCCGACCGGCGCCTAGCGTCGTCGGGTTGAAAGAAGCACAGGCCGAACAGGCTGCTACGCCGTGGGCTGGGCCTAAACAAGGCAGACAGTAAGAGTGGAAATCTTTATGAGGTATTTGTTTCCCACAGTTTAAACAATTGTTAACTTTTTCTGACATCGGCTGAGGCAAGAAAGAGTCCCCAACGGGTACTTAGCTTTAGAAGTATTCGAAGTAGTATTCTGTAGAAGTAATCTCTGGATCCGATCGACCGCACTTTGCTAACAGCTTCTGCTTCGGCGCCACGCGGCAAGAAAGACTGAAGAAAATGGCGCCGGCTGATGCTTTTATACCCGACCAACAGAGATGACATCGGGTGGAGGCGACATCAGCCGACCCCGGACTTTTCGATCCGGCCGACTGAAGGGCTGCCTGACGACAGGACAACCCACTTGTTATGACTGCAGATGCATCCATGAAGGACATGTACAGTTTTGTACCTACCATAAATGTAGATGTTCGAGTGTTCCACTGCTGCAGTCATTACACTTGGGTTATCCTGCCATCAGGCGGTCCCGCAGTCGGCCAGAGTTCCAAAGTCTTGGTCCGACGTCGGTTGCTGTTGCTTCTTCCCTGGCGTCAGTGCGCCAGGGGTATTTAAGATGCATCCGACGCCATTTTCTTCAGTTTTTCTTGCTCCAGATGTCAGGTGCCCCCAAGAAGGTAGGCAATACATATTGCTAGTAAAAAATATACATAGAAAATAAAAACAATAACTTCAGTTACAAACAAATACACCACAAAGGTTGTATAGGATAGAAAGGTATAGATAAGTCCAGCTAGTTCAGAAGGGATGGAGGGAAGGTAACCTGGACTGCAGCAGTGTGAACACTCTAACATCTACATTTATGGTAGGTACAAAACTGTACTATGTTGATCATGCTACACTGCTGCAGTCATTACACTTTGGTAGAATCCCAAAGCTAAGGTTGGGTGGCTGGTCTATAAAGGGTTTGGATTGGCTACGAGGCCCTGCGGAACTGCAGTGGTAAATCCTGCTCTGGATTTAGATTAAAGAGGCAAGTGGTAATGCTTGGTAAAGGTGTGCACTGAACTCCAAGTTGCAGCCTCCAAACTTTCCTTGGTAGGTACTCCTCTGAGAAAGGCTGTTGAAGTGGCTGTTGCCCTGGTGAAATGTGGCCTGATGTTATTGGGGACTGATTTTCCATGCTGTGTGTAGCAGTAACGAATACAGTGTCCTATCCATTTGGATATATCTGCTTTGAGATAGCCTTGCCTGTGATCCTGCAGCATATGCTACAAACAGTTGCTCAGTTTTCCTGAAAGCTTTTGTTTTGTCTAAGTAGAAGCGTAGCTGCCTGTGTATGTCCAAAGAGTGCAGAAGTTTCTCCCCTTTATTCTGGGGGTTTGGATAAAAAGTTGGCAAATGGATGGTTTGGTTAAGAGCTACACTAGATTCAGCATAAAGGTAGGGTTGGTCCTTAAAGAAACCCTGTCCTGATGAAAAATTATAAAAGGTTCCATTGCCATTAATGCCTGTAGCTCTGAGACTCTTTGTGCTGAAGTTACTGCCAGGAACAGAGCTGTTTTCCATGATAAAAATTTTAGATCGGCTGTATTGGCTGGCTCAAAAGGTGGCAGGGTCAGTTTTTCCAAAACGAAATTAAGGTCCCAAGTTGGTGTTGGTGCTCTCCGGGGCGGTCTTATGTTTTTAGCCCCTCTGAGGTACTGCTTTAGCAAGGGATGAGGGAATAAAGGAGGATCCGTGTTGCAATGTGCTGAAATGGCAGAGGCGTGGATCTTAATTGATGAGAAGGATAGGCCTTTGTCCAGCATCTCAGTTAAGTATTGTAAAATCTGAGGAATGTTTGGGACAAGAGGGTCAAGGCTTTGAGCCTGGTTCCAGGCACAGAATCTCTTCCATTTTTCTGAGTAAGCTTTCCTGGTGCTAGGCCTCCTGGCCTCCAAAATGACATCCATAACAGCTTTAGAGAGAGGTGTTGCCTGTTTGACTAATGAATCTGCCATGCAGCCAGGTTTAGGGTTTTGAGCTGACCGTGCAGGATCTGATTGTTTTGTTGAGTCAGGTGTGGAATTTGAGGCAAAATCCATGGTGGGCCTTGAGCTAAGTTCTTTAAGATTGGGCACCAGTGCTGGCGTGGCCAGTCTGGAGCAATCAAGGTCATCTGTGGTTTTTCTTGTCTGGCTTTTAGGAGTACCTTTGAGTGGAGAGGCAGTGGTGGGAAGGCATAGACTTTTAGGCTTTTCCAGCTGAACGAGAGAGCAGCCACTTTCCATGCTTGTGTGTGATAAGTCCTTGTGCAGAATTTTTGTAGTTGGCAATTCAGTGGGGAGGCAAAAAGATCTATGTCTGGGCATCCCCATTTTTGCGTTATGCTGAAGATTTGTGGATTCAATTTCCATTCGTGAGGGTCCATGATACTTCCGCTGAGATCTTCTGCCAGAGTATTTTTCTTTCCTGGCAGGAACTGTGCTTGCAGATGAACTTGATACGTTAGAGCTGTGTTCCACAAGGTCATGGCTTGCCTGCATAGGGGATAAGAATGAGTAACCCCTTGCTTGTTTATGTACCACATTACTGTTGTGTTGTCTGTCTTTAATAATTGTCCTGGATGCAGAAGGTCCTTGAAAGCTGTCAGGGCATTTTGAACAGCCAACATCTTTTTTGATTGATGTGAAGATACATCTGGTCTGTGGTCCAAAAGGCTGACCCTTGTTTAGGTGACATGCCTGTGCCCACCATCAAAACTCCTGTTGTAGGCAGGGAATCATTGGTATTACTGCTTCCAAACTGTGAGAGTGTTGAGTCCAAACACTTTTTAGGTACCATTGTAATTTCCTCATATGCAGTCTGGCATATGGTATTAGTAGTATGCAGGATGCCATGAATCCCAGGGCCTGCAGAATTTTTCTTGCAGGGAGATGGGACTTTTTTTGCCATTAATTGAAAATATTGAGTTAGTTGAACTTGTTTGTCTGGCATGAGATAAGCCATCTGGGCCGTTGTATTTAAGCTGGCACCCAGGAATATAATCTGTTGTGAGGGCACTAGTTTTGACTTCTTTTCGTTTACTGTGTACCCTAGAGAAATTAGCAACCTTTTTACAAATGCCAGATGCTGTAGAAGAATGCCATTGGTCTCTGCTTGAATGAGGCAGTCGTCCAGGTATGGATATATTTTAATTCCTTTTTGTCTGCAAAATGAAATTACTGGTGCCAGGCACTTTGTAAAGACCCTGGGCACAGTATATAAGCTAAAGGGCAGTGCAGAGAATTGGTAGTGCATTGTACCAGCTTTGAATCCGAGGTATCTTCTGCAATTTTGTCTGACAGGGACATGCAGGTATGCCTCTTTGAGGTCCAGAGTAACAAGCCAATCCTTCTTGCTCAGCATGGGTAGAAGCTGCTGTAATGTCAACATTTTGAATTTCGGAATATCCAGGTAAGTATTTAGAATTGAAAAGTCTAGTATGGGCCTCCAGGCCTTGTCCTTTCTGGGGACCAGGAAGAGTCTTGAGTAAAATCCTTGTCCTTGTTCCTGTTGTGGTACTTTCTGAATAGCTCTCATGTCCATGAGGCTGAAATTTGTTTTTGTGCCTCTGCCCATTGATTTTGTGGCACGTCTGGCATTCCTTTTAGCCTTGGTAAAGTATGAAAGTGGAACCTGTAACCTTGAGACACAATATTCAGAACCCATTTGTCTTGGGTGATTGTTTGCCAATTTTGAGAAAAAAGTGCTAGTTTTCCCCCTAAGGGGGCTGCCAAAAGGGAAGGGCTTGGCGTACGAAGGGGGAAGTCATTGGGACTGTTTCCTGTAAGGTTGAGACTTGTCCTCACCTCCTTTTGGGGTTGAGGTGCCCCACTGTCGTCGTCTGTTAGAACCTTGGGGGTGAGATCTGCCTCTTTGGCGTCTGTATCTGCCTCTCTGTGGCCTGTCTGACACTGGAAAGGACCAATTCTTTGTTGGCCAATTTCTGGTAAATCGAGGTGGCTGTACCTGTAAGAAATCCTTGACTGTTTGCATAGATTTAGCGTTATCCTCCATTTTCTTCAACACCTCTTCTGCCTCAACACCAAACAAGATATCATGCTGTAAAGGAGCATCCAATAATTTTGCCTTAACATGATCAGGTAAACTCTGTTCTTTTAACCAAGCATGTCTTCGAATCACAGAACCTGTAACTGCGGCTCTACAAGAGGCCTCTAAAGAATCAAAACCACACTGCAGAGTTTGTTTTCCCACCTGTTCAACTGCATGCAATAAATCCTGCATTGCTTTACAGTCAGGAGCTTCTGAGCTTGCAAGCATTTTCTGTTTTAACTGAGCCATTAAATATTGTTGGTACTTAAGCATGTGAAACTGGCAATTTAAAGCCCTTACTGCTAAAGTTGCAGAAATGTAAACTTTCTTCCCCCATCTATCCAAAGCTCTGGAATCTGTCAGAGGGTACTGGATTTTTTGCAATGGAAGCCTTAACCCCTTTGGGACCCTGGGAAACAGTTTCCAGATCTGTCTGCAGAAGGGTTTTGATAAAGAAACTTGTGAGAGTCAGGGACTCTGTAATACCTATCTGGCTTAGCTGGTGCAGGGGGCAAAGAATCAGGAGATAAGCTGGATTCAGAGAACACATCATCCACAATATCTAGCAGAGGCGGAATAGCCAGGGGCCTGTGCTGAGGCAATAAAAGGAAATCTCTTGAGCCTTTTCTTGGATTATGAATAATCCTGACTTTTCCAATGGAAATGCTCCCTCATGGTATGTAAAGTTTCCCCAAAAGAATAATCCTCAGAGGAGAGGCTGAAGGGATAGATTCTTCAGCATCAGAGTCCTCATAGGGGGGTAGAGAGTATCCCTGGTCTGAAGAGGAATCAGAGGAAATGGAAACCTGATCAGAGGAATCATAGTCTGTTATCCTGCCTAGGCCTTTTCTCAGGAGGGGGATGGGAACCCCTGATTAGAGTAATGAGGTCTTCGGCCATTTTAAGCATCTGTTTCTTAGGCATGGAGGACTGTCCAGGAGAATGCTGTACTTGCTTCTTTGTCTTTAATGGTAAGTTGTGAAGGTGTGAAAACAACCTCAGAAGTCGATGCCTGCTCAGCGGCTCCGAACCCATCTGAGGGATTAGTTTCCATAGGCCCAATACCTTGAGTTTCCAGAGGCCTAGTTGTCTCCACATGGGAGTCGGAGGTGGCCTGTGGCTCTAAGGTAGCGGGTGTCAGGGGCTGCGAAAGCACCTCGCTGAGAACCGGCGACTGGCCTAGAAGAGGTTTCGCAGTCAGTTTTGGACCTCGGATGCCTGTCTGTATCCTTATCTTTGCGTTTTTTCGGAATTGCGGTCGTCGGTTGATCCGACGGCATAGTATAATTGAATCTTTGGCCAAAGTAGTGTAAAGCAAAATCAAAACGTCTTTTTATAGTGCGTTTGTTAAATCTAGCACAAAACCGACAACTAGTGACATCGTGATCAGGGCCTAGGCATGGAATACAGTAAGAGCGGAAGTCCTTAAGAGGTATTTGCTTCCCACAAGACATACAATTATTAACTTTTTCTGACATCAGTCTGAGGCAAGAAAAAAAGTTTCCCCAACGGGGTAATTAGCTTTATTGAAGACTTCGGATCTGAAATTCACCTTCGAAAATCTCAGGAGTCGGCCGACCGGCACTTGCGAACTGCTTCTGCTTCGGGCACAGCACGGCAAGAAAGACTGAAGACAATGGCGTCGGATGCATCTTAAATACCCCTGGAGCACTGACGTCAGGGAAAAAGCGACAGCATCCGACGCCGGACCAAGACTTTGGTACTCTGGCCGACTGCGGGACCGCCTAATGGCAGGATAACCCAAATGTAATGACTGCAGCAGTGTAACACGATGAACATCAAGTTACTCACTGGAGATGGCCTCCTAAGAGTATCCTTTCAAGGGGCAATAAGAGTTTCATTTTCATACTTATAATGCAAGCATGGAGTCCAGCATTCATCCAAACAAGGTTAGACAAAAACTACAGGATGGTTTCAGTAACAGTGCCCCACTTCTCAGCGCAAAGTATGCTACAGATTGTAGGAGGTGTTGAAATGCCTGAACACTCTCTAGTGCACGTGTCAAAAATGTGCCCTCTATACACACACGCCTGCAACCATGAAAACAGATCCCATGAAAACTGAGAACACAAAGTATAGTCAATATCTCTTAACTCACAGCATGGTGTGGGGAGGACCTGTAAATTCTACCCACGCGTTCCTCAATTTAAAGGTCAAGAGCAAAGCATCACAGTAGAGTTTACGCTGTGAAGCATCTGAGAGACTCAAGTGATCCTCCTGCCTTGTGTGTTGACCAATAGTGGTCTCCGACTCCCAGGGATCAACAACCTAAGGTGGTTGCTGTAGATATACCTCTCCTACTTCCTTCATGACAGCAAAGTAAACACGCAAGACTGATACCCTTCAAATTCAGAGAGGGCTTGCAACACTATACATTGAAAGGTCACCTTTGTGAATAAGATTAATGCAGAAAGACTCTGGTAGGTGTATGCCCTCCTTCCCTCTTACTTTCTTTTTCTCTTATGACATTGGATCAAGTAAAGGACCCTTGTAACAGTCCCTACAACTGTCACACTTTAAGAAGCTGCTGCTGGCCAGAGACATAGGCCTCAAGTTTCTTCAGACCTCCTTTGGGTTTGTTAAAACCCACACCAGCAGCATGCTATGTGCACCTTTCCCATTCAGTATAAACTGTGTTGGTATAGGTTCTGGCTTTTGATCTAATGACCAGAGGAACTAAGTGTTACAGACAGTGTGGGGATGCTCAAGTAACATTCACGCAGCAGAAAATAAATGGGGAGCCTAAAGGCTGATTATGCTTTCTGAACTGGCATGTGAACCCCTAACTTGATCCAACAACACTTCCCCCCAAAACACAAACTACTGACACTGGAATGCTTTCAGAACGGTGATTAGATGAAGATATTAAAACGGAAATTACCAACACTTACCCCTTGCATAGGATCGCTTTCCAATGACAATAAATGTAACTTGGGCATGCAGATGCACCACTTTAAAAAAAAATTCTAAGCCAATAGTTCTAAAATTGTCTTGTATTGATCTCTTTGAAGATAAATTAATTTTCCAACATCGAATCAAATTTCATAGCCATTACTCAGCATAGCTAACACCCCACAAACATACATCATTAATGAACTTCTTAAATGTGAATCTAGAAAGAAGCAGATTCCATAGAAATACTACTGCATCAGCCCTCCAGGCACTAGTGTAATTATCAGTTTTGCTCTTCTGGTACCAGGAATGCAATTCATGCAGCACTGACATGCTATATACACCCTTCTCACTGCTATGCATAAAACAAAGACTTGTAAGACAAAGGCAAATTACCTTTCCTGTGCAACAAAACAGAATAACGAGGAAAAGAGGAAGGGCCACTGTAAGGGCGTAAACTACCCAGAGCCAAGGCCGCTCTTCAGCTGCTGCCATCATCTGTCCCACAACACCAGGCTGCAAAAGATGAAAATCAAAAGAAAAACAGGTCAAATTTGTGAATATTCAAACCAATGCCCAAACTACATCTGGACCTCTGTAAATGATCCAGTGAAAAAATGCAATGGAGCTCATCCCCTTATAAAGGAGAAGAGACTTTCAGCTTTAACCCCATGTCTTATCTCCGTGGTCAATACTTCAATGAACATACTTCTTGAAACATCACACTACTGAATCTATAGGCATCATCAAATACCCATCAGGACTGAGCTGGATCTGTGCTGAAAGAACTTTGCAAAACACAGCAACCAACCATCTTCTATCTGGTTTCAAGACAGATTAATTTAGAATAATGTTTAATACTATTACAATCAACTAAATATGCAGTAAAATAAATATGAAAGAAGCATACATAAAGTAAATGACTTCATAAACATGCTAATATAAATAAAATTAATTACGTGCCTAGTTAATATTAAAATCATAAAAGACATCAATTAATCTAGCAGAGAAGGTTGGCTAATGAGATTTCTTCTCTGCTATTCATACGGTTATATTTTTCCCCCTACAAAAAGTACAGTTGTGTACCTACCATAAATGTAGCCGATGCCGGACCCAGACTTTGTAATTCTGGCCGACTGAGGGTAGCCTGCCGGCGGATAACCCAAGAGTAATGAATGCAACAGTGAAACACGAACATTTCCATATTTGTGGTGCTGTGCTCTGTCTGTCAGCAACATCTGTCTGTCAACAACAAGCTTTAATGCTTTACATAGTAATGCTTAGTTAAGTATGGACTTGGAATGTCACATCTCCCACTTACTGTCAACTGCATTAATAATTTCCTCACTATGACTTTGTAATAAATCTGAATTTGCAGCTGAAGTAGACAGTAACGGTAGAAATTTTACTATAATGAATAAAAAGACTGAATGCCAGAAAAGAAACTGCCTTCACGAGAGCAGTGTGCACCCTCAAGTGCAGGCTATAAACTAGCATACAACACATGTGTCCAAGTGCAGGAACATCTGCAAATAAAGTACACAACCAGGAAAACAAAAGATAAAGCCAAAAGGAGAGACATCACGTAGGACCTACACTATCACTTTACTGAATTGAAATATAAGCTATAATAAAGGAAAAGGAACTCGCCTCACAGCAAGAGGTTCTCCGGTTCGATCCTTGGCTGGGCTGCCTTCTGTGCAGAGTCTGCACGTCCTCCCTGTGGTTGCATGGGTTTCCTCTGGGTGTTCTGGTTTCTTCCCACATCCCAAAGACATGCTGTAGGTGGATTGGACACTCTAAATTGGTCCTAGGAGTGAGTGTGTGCATCTTCTGTGGAAGGTTGGGCGCTGGGCTGGCAACTCAACACTGTAAAGCTCCACTGCCAATCATGAGCAGACAGGTGATCCACTGTGGCGACCCCTAACCGGGAAAAGCCGAAAGAAGAAGACAAGACAAGGACCTCATATCCAGTTCAACCCAAGTAAAAGCACTTCAGTCCAAACAAGGAACCCAAACTGCAACCTTAGTAGCAGCACTTCTCAAACACATCCCAGACTGTAAAACACCCAACCACTCTTCCTTCACAACACTTAATGGACTGCCTCCAATCTTGGAGTGTTACAGTCTCAATGAAAATGAACTGCAGTCATTGTGATACTTTGTCAGCAGACAGCAAGCTTAAGTTCTAGGACTGGCAGCTAGCAAGTCAGGGTTACAGTACATTCTACAAAAGCAGGCCCCAGTATCTCTGGACCAAAGAGAGGTGCAACAGTGGAGAATGGGGGGGGGGGGGTGTCTAATAGATTTGGACAGGCTAAACAAATGGTCAGAAAGGTGGTAGATCAGGGTAATTACAGTGCTGCACTTGGGCTGCAACAGCTGATGTGTCAAGTATCAAATGGAAGAGGCAATGCACAAGAAAAAAAAATATGGGTGTTTTCAACACATGGAATGGACCATCAGGAACCTAGCAAAAGAACTGACGCAGCAGCAAACAATGCTGGAGTGCATCCTCAAGGAAAGAGATTTTAAAATAAAGAAGTTATGTACTCACCATAACGTTCCATCTGAGTAGGTAACTTCATCTGTCAGCAACCTGTGGGTTACGGATCCGAGCCGGCAGCATACCAAGCTAAAGATTCGAGCTGCAAGCTCCTCCCCCTTTCCCATACTACCCTGCAATATCCTTCCAATCCTCAGATCACGTTTGCCACCTGCACAAAATAAAATAAACTAACAACCTGAGAAACCGGACTCAGACAAAACAAAACTCGAGCATCCAAACCTCGAGTTCAGCTAAATAACCACCCAGGTTAGGGGGAAGGAGGGAGGGACGGGTGCTGACAAATGAAGTTACCTACTCAGATGGAACGTTATGAGTACATAACTTCTTTATCTGAAGTAGTTAACTTCATTTGATCAGCAACCTGTGGGACAGAGTCCCCAGCTACCAGAAATCTTGGGAGGCCCTCAAGGAAGAATATTCCGGAGCACTGCAGAGCCAAAAGCAGCCCTTCCTCTAGACACCAAATCTAGTTTATAATGAGAAATAAAGGTGTGAAAGGATGCCCAGGTAGCCGCTGAACAAATGTCATCCAGGGAAACTCTAGACCAGAATGCAGCAAACGTTGCCATAAAATGCGTAGAATGAGCATGAGCTCCCATTGGTTCTGGCAAGCCAGATTCTCTATATGCTAAGAGGATACAACTTAAAATCCACCTGGCATGAGTCACTTTAGAAATCTGTTTCCCTAGAAAGGATTTTGCAAAGGGGATGAAAAGTTGGTCAGATCTACGAAAGACAGCCGTCCTGTGTAAATAAAAACGTAACTATCTGTGAACATCCAGTAAATGAAGTTTATACTCCCCTTTGTTCTGGTAATTAGGGAAAAATACTGGCAAATTAATGGACTGATTAATGTTAGTCTCGGAAGCAACTTTGGGAATAAAGGAGGGGTTAGTCCGGGCGGCCAAGCATGGAATAGAGCGTCTCTGGGGGCTTCCCCTAAAGGAGGAATTAGAGCGAAAAACTCGCTGCACTTCGCATTGGAAGATGATGTGAAGAGATCGCAGCAAGGCTGACCCCACCTGAGGAAGATCTGTTCCGCTACGGAAGAATTCAGAGACCACTCGTAAGGAGAGAGGATAGTTCTGCTCAATTTGTCCGCCAGAATGTTGGACCGACCCGGAATGTGCATTGCTAACAGGAAGCGGCTGGTGGAGATCGCCCATTCCCAAACTCTCATGGCTTCTCGGCAGAGGGGGTAAGACCTGGTTCCCCCCTGTTTGTTGATATACCAGACCACAGACATATTGTCTGACTGGATCGCAATAGTCCCCGGAGGAAGGAAGGCATGAAGGGCCTGAAAAGCTAAAAGGACCGCCCTCCTCTCCAGTACATTTATATGTAGAACGGTCTCCGTCTGAGTCCACATGCCTTGGACAGTCCTGCCCACACAATGCCCCCCCCCACCCTAGGAGGGAGGTGTCCGTGGTCACTGTGGCCTGGGGTAGGGGCATAACAAAAGGCAGTCCTTCCCGAAGGGCTCGGGATTAGAGCCACCACATGAGGAAGTTCCTGCAAACCCTGCTGAGGGGGAATCGGCAAGTCTAGCGGATGGTGTAGAATGGGCCACTGGACTTGCAAAGTCCACTGTAGAACCCTCATGTGCAGACGAGTGTAAGGGATCAAACTGATTGCTGCCGCCATGGACCCCAAAGCTCTCAGGACTAACTCTATTGGGGGAGCAGGAGACTGAAGAGCTAGTACATGCAGAGTCATGCTGTGAAGTCTGTCTGAAGTTAGGAAAGCCTTGGCCTGAAAGGAATCTATCCTGGCCCCAATAAAGTCTATAACCTGAACAGGTTGGAGGAACGACTTCTTGACATTTATAGTCATCCCCAACTGGGATGATAAATGGAGGAAGAAGTCCCTGGCTACACAGAGTAGATGCCTGGTGGGGGAAGTGAGGAGCCAGTCGTCTAGGTACGGGAAGACCTGTATGCCCTGGAGCCTCAGGTGGGCTGCTACAATTGCCATGACCATGGTGAACACCCTGGGGGCTGTGGTGAGACCGAAGGGTAGGACCCTGAATTGGTAATGACTGGCCCCCTAGCCGAAAACAGAGAAACCTCCTGGACCTTCTTGTCCATGAGAATATGGTAGTACGCATCCTTGAGGTCTATGGAGCACATCCAGTCCTCCTCCTGCAAGAGGGGCAGGATGGATTGAAGCATGACCATCCGGAATTTCTCCTTGGCAACGAATAGGTTCATTGCGGACAGGTCGAGGATCGGCCTCAAGTCCCCTGTCTTTTCTGGCACCAGAAAGAACCTGGAGTAAACGCCTAATCCGGACTGGTCTGGGGGCACATGCTGGAAGGCTCTTTTTTTCTAACAGCTTTTATATTTCCAAAGCTGCGGCCTCCCTTTCAGTGGGTGGAACATCTGGGAGGCATCTTGAGTAAGGGGGCTTGTTTATGAAGGGGAATGAATAGCCTCTGGATATTATCTGAAGCACCCAGCGATCTGTAGCGATGGACTCCCAATTGAGCCAGGTGCCTCGAAAAATGCCCCTCCAACTGCCTCCAGAGAGAAGCAGTCGGGCAACCCTTCAGGGCTGCTGCGTGGGTCGGTCGGAAAAAGGTTCCCGTGACCCGAAGTTCTTCAGCCCCCCCTCTGCCTCTAGGCCGGCGTCCACCTTGTCCCCCTCGGTCTCTGGGGGAGAAGGGGACCTGAGCATACTGGGCTTGCTGAGATCCACATCTTCTTCTGCCCGCGCTGGTTCCTGGAGAAGGACCTTTGAGTAGAGAAGCGGATTCCGACTGGTGACAGCATTTTCCTGTCTATCGCTCTGGACCAGCGTCTTCCCGAACAGGGTAGACCTGTCAAAGGGTGCATTCGAGAAGGACGCCTTGAAAGGTTCTGAGAAATTGCAAAGCCGAAGCCAGGCATGACGCCTTAAGGCGATACTGGACCCGCTAGCTCTAGCGGCTCCTTCCATGGCATGGGAGAGTAGCCGCATAGACATATTAGACACTGATTTTAGAGTGGCCATACGAGCAGAGATAGTCCGTTTATCCTCTGCCGACATGGACTCTGGGGGAGACTCAGCGTACTCTTTAAACCAGGTCCCGCTGCAGTCTGATTACATGGGCCAAGTAATTCAGCGCCCTAATAGAGAAGGTAGCTGAAGCAAACATCTGCTTTCCAATACGGTCCATTGCCAGAGACCCCTTGTCAGGGGGATGGACTGAAGAAAGTACAGTTTTGTACCTACCATAAATGTACATGTTCGAGTGCTAATACAGCTGCAGTCATAACAGATGGGTTTTCCTGCCATCAGGCGGGTCCTCGGTCGGCTGAATTCCAAAGTCTAGGTCCGGCGTCGGTTGTCGTCGCTTCTTCCCTGACGTCAGTGCGACAGGGGTATAAAAGAACCAGCCGACGCCATTTTCTTCAGTTTTTCTTGCCCCAGATGTCAGGTGCCCCCAGAAGGAAGGCAATACATAAATTTATGTAATAATGCAATGCAATATAATCAAAAAAACAGTAGTTGCAAGCAAATACACCATAAATGAATACCCCAATCAGGTTGTATGAGGAGGTGTTAGCCAATAGGCCTGTCCCAAGAGGGGAAAGAGGGAGGGAAACCTCGACTGCAGCTGTATTAGCACTCAAACATCTACATTTATGGTAGGTACAAAACTGTACTATGTTCATCGTGCATACAGCTGCAGTCATAACAGATGGGTAGAATCCCACAGCTAAAAAAGGGGTGGTAGGCACTAGGTGGAACTAGGAGCAGCCAGGATGCCCTGCAAGACTGCAGTGGCAAAGCCTGCTCTAGTTTTGGAGTATAATGGTAGGTGATAGTGCTTGGAGAAGGTATGCACAGAACTCCAAGTGGCTGCTTCCAAAATATCTTTGGTAGGAACCCCTCTGAGGAAAGCTGCAGAGGTAGCTGTGGCCCTTGTGGAGTGAGATCTGATGCCTGCAGGTACAGTTTTACCATGAAGAGAGTAACAAAAACGTATGCAGTGGGCTATCCGTTTTGAGATTGTCTGTTTGGAAATTGGCTTCCCTTGAGCTCCTGTAGCATAGGACACAAAGAGTTGCTCTGATTTTCTGAAAGGCTTTGTTCTGTCCAAATAATAATGCAGCTGTCTGTGGATGTCCAAGGAATGTAGTAGTCTCTCCCCTTTGTTTTGAGGATTAGGGTAAAAGGTAGGTAAGTGGATAGCCTGATTCAAAGCTACCCTGGATACCACCTTTGGCATAAAGGACGGGTTGGTTCGGAAGGAAACTCTGTCCTGATGGAAAATGATGAAAGGCTGCACAGCCATGAGGGCTTGTAGTTCCGATACCCTGCGAGCTGAGGTGATAGCCAGAAGGAAGGCTGTTTTCCAGGACAAGTATTGCAATTCTGTTGAGGCAGCTGGCTCAAAAGGAGGCAAGGTCAGTTTTTCTAGAATGAAATTGAGGTCCCAAGCAGGTACTGGTTGTTTCCTTGGGGGTTTTATATTCTTAGCCCCTCTGAGGAACTGTCTTAAGAGGGGGTGAGAGAATAAAGGAGGATCAGTGTTGTATTCTGCAGAAATGGCTGAGGCATGGATTTTGATGGAGGAGAATGAAAGTCCACTGCTTAGCATCTCAGCTAGATACTGTAATATTTGAGGTAAATTCAGTATTCCAGGATTCTGGTCCTTTTTCTCATTCCAGGCACAAAACCGTTTCCATTTTGCGGAGTAAGCTTTTCTAGTAGAAGGCCTTCTGGCCTCCAAAATGACATCCTGCACCTCCTTGGAGAGTAGGGTCTGCTGTGAAGTTAAGGAATCTTCCATGCGGCCAGATTGAGTGTTTTCAGCTGACTGTGAAGAGTTTTGAAGCTGTGCTGAGTCAGATGAGAGGGCATTAGAGGTAGGGTCCATAGTGGGGAATGCGTCAGGCTCCTCAGGAGTGGGTACCAGTGTTGTCTTGGCCAGTCTGGAGCAATGAGAATCATCTTTGGTCTGTCTGCTCTGGTTAATAGAACTTTGGGCAGCAGAGGAAGAGGTGGAAAGGCATAAACTGTCATTGTTGTC
Organism: Protopterus annectens; assembly: GCF_019279795.1. Taxonomy (NCBI): domain Eukaryota; kingdom Metazoa; phylum Chordata; order Ceratodontiformes; family Protopteridae; genus Protopterus; species Protopterus annectens. Next base: position 1,741,647,347 of record NC_056733.1, on the reverse strand, counting down.
CAACTGAAAGAGAGTGCGTCCACTCTCCAGGCCTGTGGATGAAAAGTCCTTGAGCAGAATTTTGCCAATTGGTGATTTTTGTGGGAGGCAAAGAGATCTATGTCTGGCCTTCCCCATGCTTGAATTATCTCTGTAAAAACTTGAGGATGCAACTTCCATTCGTGTGGATCTGTCATATTTCTGCTTAGGTTGTCTGCCAGCGTGTTTTCCTTGCCTGGCAATTACTGTGCTTGAAGTTCGATTTGTAATTCCAGAGCCATGTTCCAAAGAGACATGGCCAGCCTGCATAGAGGGTATGAATGGGTTCCTCCCTGTTTGTTTATGTACCACATTACTGTGGTGTTGTCTGTCCTTATCAATAGTTGACCTGGATGCAGAAGGTCTTTGAAAGCTACAACAGCATTTATTACTGCTAGCATTTCCTTTTGATTGATGTGTAGGTGCTTTTCTTTTTGGGACCATTTGCCCTGAATGCACCGATCTGTCATGTCGCCCCAGGCGTAGTCCGAGGCGTCTGTTGTGATTACTTGATTTGCTTGAGGCTTGCAGAATGGGAGACCTGTGTTTCTTTGGCATGCTTGAGCCCACCACAGAAATTCCTTTTGAAGACATGGAACCAGTGGTATTATTGTTTCCAAACTGTGGCTGTGTTGAGACCATAGGTTTTTCAGGTACCACTGAAGTTTCCTCATATGCAGCTTTGCACATGGGATTAGTAGGATGCAAGATGCCATGAATCCCAGAGCCTGCAGGATTTTCCTTGCAGTCAGCCTGGTGAAATTTGCTAGTTTTCTGAAGTATTGAGTTAGTTGCCCCTGTTTCTCTGGCGTGAGGTAGGCCATCTGGGTGTTTGTGTCCAAGTTGGCACCCAGGAAAATTATTGTTTGAGAGGGTATTAGCCTTGATTTCTTTTTGTTGACTGTGTATCCCAGAGAATTCAACAACATTATTACAAAAGCCAGATGTTTCAGAAGTATGCGCTTGCTGTCCGCTTGGATCAGGCAGTCGTCCAAATATGGGTATATTTGTATCCCTTGAAGTCTGCAGTAGGCAATTACTGATGCCAGGCATTTCGTGAATACTCTGGGCGCCGTAGTTAAGCCAAAGGGCAATGCAGAGAATTGATAATGGGTTGAACCTGCAAGAAATCCGAGGTATCTTCTGCAATCTTGTCTGATTGGGACATGCAGGTATGCCTCCTTGAGGTCCAATGTTACCAGCCAAGACTCCTTGCCCAGCATGGGAAGAAGCTGCTGTAATGTGAGCATCTTGAATTTTGGCACTAGTAAAAATGTGTTTAGGATGGATAGGTCCAAAATAGGTCTCCAATCTTTTCCCTTCCTTGGTACCAGGAATAGTCTGGAGTAAAAACCTTGACCTTGTTCTTGTGTAGGTACCTCTTGAATAACTTTCATGTCCATGAGATCTGTAATTTGTTTTTGTGCCTCTGCCCTTTGATTGTGTGGCAGGTTTGGCATGCCTCTCATTTTTGGAAGGATGTGAAAATGGAATCTGTAGCCTCTGTTTATAATGTCCAGGATCCATTTGTCTTTTGTGACAATATGCCAATTTTTCGAAAAAAATGCCAGTTTTCCGCCTAAAGGTGCTGCCATTTGAGCCTTGCTTGGCATGCAAAGGGGAAAGTCATTGGGTCTGCTTTCTGAATGGCTGTGAACTATCCTCACCACCTCTTTGTGCAGGAGCTTGCCATTGTCTGCCTCTAAACGATCCTTGAGATTGCCCTCTGCCCTTCGGGCGCCTGTATCTACCTCTTTGGGGTCTGTCCGTGGCTGGAAAGGACCAATTTTTTATTTATTTATTTTTATTTTTATTTTATTTATCATTTGTTGACCGGGAAAGTCCGACTAGGTTCCACAGAGCCTGTTTTCAGCAGAGGCCCAGGGAGAAATGCTCCAGATGCATGTCTTTGGAATGTGGGAGGAAACCGGAGTACCCGGAGGAAACCCACGCGAACACAGGGAGAACATGCAAACTCCACACAGAAGGCACCCCAGCCGAGAATCGAACCGGTGAACCTCTTGCTGTGAGGTGACAATGTTAACCGCTGCACCACTGCACCGCCCATTTTTGGAAGGCCAATTTCTACTGAAACGTGGAGGTTGTACCTGTAGGAAATATTTCACTGTTTGCATTGATTTAGCCTTTTCCTCCATTTTCTTTAATACCTCCTCAGCTTTAACACCAAATAATACATCTTTTTGCAGAGGGGCATCTAGTAATTTAGCTTTGACATGATCTGGTAAGGTTTGCTCTTTGAGCCAGGCATGTCTACGTATGACTGATCCTGTAACAGCAGCTCTACATGAGGCCTATAAAGCATCAAAACCACATTGCAAAGTATGTTTACCCACTTGTTCTGCACTATGCATCAAATCCTGCAACTCCTTCAAGTCTGGTTGTTCAGGTTGTGACATTTTGCTTCTCAACTGTGATAACAGAAACTGTTGGTACTTTAACATATGGAACTGGCAGTTTAATGCCCTCATGGTTAAGGTGGCCGAGGTGTATACCTTTTTCCCCCACCTTTCTAAAGCTCTGGAATCTCTTTCTGAAGGTAATGGATTTTTAGCAGTGGGGGCCTTAATTCCCTTGGGGCCCTGTGAGATGGTTTCTGGGTCAGCCGCATGGCTTTTGTATAGGAATTGGTGTGAGTCAGGAACCCGGTAATACCTGTCAGGCTTGACTGGGGCTGGAGGCAAAGAGTCTGGGTTAAGGCAGGCCTCCGAATACATATCATCTAGAATGTCTAAGACAGGAGGTATAGCCAGAGGCCTGTGCTGAGGGAGCAAGAGAAAATCCCTAAGCCTTTTCTTGGAGTCTGAGTACTCTTGGCCTTCCCAGTGGAAGTGTTCCCTCAAGGTATGCAAGGTTTCCCCAAAAGAGTAATCCTCAGGGGGGGAGACAGAGGGAATGGACTCCTCTGCATCAGAATCCTCAAAAGGGGAGTATGAATGTTCCTGGTCATCAGAATGCTCTGAAATAATGGAGGCCTGGTCCGAGGAGGGGGATTCTTCCTCCACTCTGGGCCTTTTGTCCGGGGGGGTTGAGAAACCCTGATAAGAGTAATCAAATCCTCAGCCATTTTGAGCATCTGCTTTTTAGGCGTGGGGCTTTGAGAAGGGCCCTGTGGAGCTTGTCTCTTAGCATGTATGGCCGCTTTAGACTTAGTGAAAGCCTTGATGGAAAAAGAAGAGGAAGGCCTGAAGACACTGAGAGGTGGCAGACCTGTCTAAACTCTGAGTTTCACCGCCAAGAGTGGCTTCAGTATCGGTAGTCGGGGTGTGGGCCGAAGAGCTTGCGACCTCTGGTACAGTAGACACCGCCAATGAAGTGTCGTCAGTAGTCAGGGGCTGCGTAGGCGCCTCACTGAGAACCGGACCACCTGTAGTCGGCTTTGGCGTGGTGTTGGTAGAAGCCGCGGACCTCGGATGTCGGTCCTTATCTTCGCGTCTTACTCAAAACTGGAGTCGGAGTATCCGACGACATAATGTAATTAAATTTTTTGCCAAAATAGTGTTGGGCGAACTCTGCCCGACACTTAATGGTGCGTCTGTTGAATGTAGCACAAAAATGACAGGCCGAGACGTCGTGGTCTGGGCCTAAGCAAGGAATGCAGAGGGAATGAAAATCCTTATGCGGTATTTGCTTCCCACATGAAATGCAATTATTAACTTTGTCTGACATCGGTCTGAGGCAAGAAAAGTTTCCCCAACGGGGTACTTGGCTTTCAAGAAGACTTCGGTTGCAAAGTATTCGTAATCTCAGGAGCTGGCCGACCGGCACTTGCGAAATGCTTCTGCTTCGGGCACCGCGTGGCGAGAAAGACTGAAGAAAATGGCGTCGGCTGGTTCTTTTATACCCGTCGCACTGACGTCAGGGAAGAAGCGACGACAACCGACGCCGGACCTAGACTTTGGAATTCGGCCGACCGAGGACCTGCCTGACGGCAGGAAAACCCATCTGTTATGACTGCAGTTGTATGCACGATGAACATCTGTCCTGAGCTAGTTCCTTTTTGGTGGCCGCCGCCACCACCATGGCATCTACAGGGGAACCCTTGTTCCATGAAGCTTTGTCTGCAGGGGGGCTCAGAATCTTGTCGGGCCATCTGGGGATCGGCTCTACAGTGTCCGGTTCCTTCCACGCCCTGGTGGTAATCAGGTTGACCAGGGGGTCGGCCGGGGGACACACACCCAAGAGGTAGATGGGCCTGTGTCGAACACCTCCAGGAATACAGACTCATCAGAGGAAGGTTTTTTGGCAGACCCCCCCCCCCCTTTGGAGGAACATTTCCATAATGTCTCCGAAGGAGATGTCGCCAGGGGGTGACCTGGGAGAACCTTCCCCTTCCTCCAAATCGGTATCCTCGGTGAGGGACTCAGGGGCGTCCAAGTGCCCCTTTTACACAGGTGTTTGTGAGAAATCTCCTCGGGGGGGGGGGGGACTGTCCGAGGGGGGCTCACCAACAGATTCATGTTCCTCCAGGGGAACTGGTTGGGGCGTCAGCGACACAGGCTATCCCTGGGACTGGGATGATGGAGGACCCTGAGAAAAGAGTGAGGGGCCTCGGATCCTTTAGAGAGAACCCTCTCCACAATGTCGAATGCCGATGGGGAACCGGCCTCTCTGAGACAGGTGGCCAGCACCCTCGGATCCGAAGGGATCTGTGTCGGAGCCGAAGCGCTCGGATCCGAGTGGATGGTGTGCTCCGACCGCAAAGGAGCCGAAGACACACTTGCCCCCTTGGAACTGATGCCAGGATCTCAGCCCCGAGAGCTCGGATCCGATGAGCTCGAGGGCATGGCCGGCGTCGAGGTAGCAATAACCATCGGCTCCGACTCCCTGACTCCGAGGCTCCTCGGATCCGAAGACTCCAAAATCCAGTAGTGGATTGAAGAAGGAGCTATCGGGGAAAACAGTGGAGCTGAACTTCCCCCGGGAGGGGGGGGGGCAGCAACATCCCCATCTGCATCTGAGTTTGCAGGAAGCGACACACCATCCGGTCCATATCTGAATCAGAAAAGCTACGAGTAGATCTGGAAGAGGCCGCCGAAGCCGGCTGGGAGGGCCGACGCAACGACCTCGAAGATGGTTGGGCCTTCTCCTCCGACGAGAAGCGTGGGGAACGGAGCCGTGGGGAAGGAGGCTTGGTAATCTTCAATGGAGAAGAGAGAACCTTAGCGGGAGGGGCTGAGGGGTCCAATTCGGAACGCCATTTGTGGCTTCTTTCTCTCTCTCTCTCTTTCTCTCTCTCCCTTCTCTCTTTTCTGTCCTTTTTTGCATCTCGCTCTCCCTGAGACGAAGTGGGAGGGTGAGTCCCAGACAGGGGAGGAGGGCCAGATGGTTGGGCAACCGCAGCCGTGGCTGTCGCTACAGAGGGAGAAGAGGAAGAAGAAGCTGATTCCGTAGGTAGAAGACCTGCCAAAATCAGCTTGTTCTTCCTATCTCGCAAGGCCTGGGGGTTAAAGGCTGCACAGATCTGGCAGCCTGAGGAAAGGTGAGAAACCCCCCCAAGCAAAGAACGCACTGTGTGAGACCATCCACTGGCGACAGCTTATGGCCACACTCAGTGCACTTAGAAAAGGTCGTTTTTCTGGCTACCAGCCATACCCTCACACACACACCTAAAGGGAAAAGAGGGGCCTACTAGGGGATAGAGATTACAAAGGATAAGAGAGATAGATTAGTTAAGAAGAGAACTAATATCTAATTATATAGAAAAATACTACACTCACACAGCTAACAATTATACTACCCAAAAATTTTTAGAAAAATAGAAAAACTAGCTACACTCGCCTGGAGCTCGAAAAATCATGTGCTTGGCAAAGCCATGGCAAACGAGATCTGGGGATTGGAAGGAGGTTGCAGGGTAGTATGGGGTAAGGGGGAGGAGCTTGGAGCTCGGATCTTTAGCTTGGTATGCTGCTGGCTCGGATCCGTAACCCACAGGTTGCTGATCAAATTAAGTTAACTACTTCAGATCAAATGTTTACAATCTACACTGTCTTGGTCAGATGACACCAAGTACTATGTGCAGTTCTGGTATACATATAAGAATGGGGCATCTGGCTACTGGAAAGGTTCAGAGGAAAGCTAAAAGAAAGATGTTTGGGATTGGGGGGGGGGAGATGACAATGGAGGATCTACAACTCTTTCCACCTGAAATCAAGAGACACTGGTTGGGGCACAAAACTGGAGGAAATGGTAATGTTATAGAGAAGGTAAGGGGTCATTCCTAAGACAGAGAAGGACGGAAGGGCATTGTCAGCAGACTACAAGGACTAGCTACCCTCTAGATTTCCAAAACTTGCAATTTGCAGAAAGGGCCGAGGACCTATAGCAATAACTAGAATGGTTGGTACGGAATCCACAGAGGTAATCAAGAGGGCATGGGTCAGCTGGAGAAATGTTAAAGCTCTTGAAATAGCATACTAGACATTATATTTGCTTGACAGCAGAAGATGACAGTGTAATGCAATGAGTTAAGGATTACAAAAGACCACCCTTGCTTTACTTCACTACCATGAAGCCAAAAATGCACTTTGTGACCACAGTTAGGATATTCATTACGTCTAAGTAACAAGCATCATAGGCTCATAGCAACAAATATGAGGAAGCAAATCATCAGATATTCTAAATTGCTACATCTTATATTTACAGTCCATATATATATATATATATATATATATATATATATATATATATATATATATACTGCATGCTTTACTTCAGCAATTTATTTCATTCTATGTCACTCCTCTGGCACATTTTTTTTATTTGCTCCCCAATCCCTGTCCCCCCACCACCACTTCAAGCTGTCCTGTAAGACCCATTTGTTTCCAGGTCCTACACAGCTAAATGTGGCAAGTACATAGCCTTCACAGCCTTCACAGGTGATAGGATCAGTTCCTAGTTTTCAATGATAAAAATACTAAACATAACTCACTGGATGGATCACTGCATCTCCAGAAGAATCTGAACTGGAGATTAACACCAGGGTTCCACAGGGATGTGTTCTCAAGTCCACTGTCATTCACCACCCTGACCCATGAATGCTATGCTAAGCACAAGTCCAACGATATCACCAGGTTTGCTGATAACACCAAAGTCGTGGGGCTCATCGCAAACAAGGATGAAAGGACATACAGAGAGGAGGTGGCATCTCTGATCAGTTGGCATGAGAGGAACAACCCTGACCTGAATATAAGCAAGACCAAAGAGATTATCATTGACTTCAGGAAAAGGAGTACAAACTACCCAGTGCTCAGAATCAATGGCAAGTGTGTGGAGAGGGTTAAGCGTTCAAAATTCCTGGGTGTACACACAGAGGATCTCTTGAGGTCAGCAAACACCAGCCAACTGGTCAAAAAAGCACACCAATGCCTCCACTTTTTAAGAAGGATGAAAAAAGCTAAGCGTCCTCCTTATTCTCTCCAACTTCTACAGAAGTGCAATACAGGGCATCCTTACCTGCAACTTCAGTGTGGTTTGGAAGCTGCACAGTTACAGAAAGGAAGGTGCTACCAAAGAGTAGTGAGGGTTGCAGAGAAGGTAACCGGTTCCAGTCTTCCATCGATACATCTTTATTCAGCAAGAAGCATCCAAAAGGCCACCAAAATAATACAGGACAACATGCATCCTGCGCATGGATTATTTAAGCATCCAGCAGGAGATATTGCAGCATTCGCTGCAGGACTACAAGACTCAGTAACAATTTCTACCCTACAGTGATTAGACTTCTGAACTCGGGCACTAGTCCCAGGGGTCTGGATACAAGTCATTTTTTATTTATTTGTGCAATATACACTTACATATATTCCAGGTAAATGCAATATTTATTTATAATATCCATAGTCAGTATTTAACCCGCTCAAGTACAATACTAAACAAAACTTGGGCATTTAGATCTGTAGGGTGTTTTGTTTTACTTTAAATAGGGTAGTTAATTTAACTCAGGGGTATGCATTCTTTTTGTATACAAGTGTTGGCAAATGTCTCTGCCCTTTCTTGCATATATTGCGAGTAGTACTGTATTGGTTAGTTGTTTATTCTTCTACTTGTGTTTTTTCACTTTCCTTTGTAATCTCAAAAATTGAACTGATGTAGGAAATTTCATTTAGGCTACATGAGTGTAGTTCTAAATGACAATAAAGTTTACTTTGAATTAGAGATATATGACCCAGAAATGTTTCACAATGAAATGAGAGACTAATTATAATGCTCATTAAGAAATGACACGAGAGAAGCAGTAGAATCTTAGCTTAAGCAAAGAAATCCACCACAAATTATAGTAACTGTTACAGGAAGAGTAAAGTGCTCATCACAGTGATATATGGTATCCCTGGATATAGAGGAGACTATTAAAGAAAAACTTTTATTCTGGAAGCAGAAGTGAAAAAGGAAGACAAGACAGCTTAAAAACAGTATACTAGCCACTAGAAGATTAAGTAATGTGACAAATGCAAGGCCAGCAACAAAAGCCCAAGAATGCTGAGTGATCTCAAGCTCATAGAGAATAGGCCAAAATGTATTGCCAATAGCCCCTTCAACAGCCAACAGAAATGGAATTAGCCTGTGGCCTAAAGGAAAGCATTACACCAGGACTGGAGTTCCTCAGTAATTGAGAGGAATCTGGAAATGAAACAGTAAATGACTATGAAGCATCAAGATAAAAGCAATCCATTAGTAAGACAGCAACACAGTCAGTTTGTGCTCAAGTGCAAAGCAGGGTGCAAGGCCAGTGACAGAAAAACTGTTCAGCAACAATCTGGTAATCCAGCGACTAACCAAAACATAGGCAATAAGTGATCCAATAGCCTGACAGAAGCAGTCAAGCCTAAGGATGAAAAGTATGGAAAAGGGTGGGACAAAAAATCTTGGCGGACAGTGCCCAAAATATACTTTACTTTGAGACAAATGCAAGATATAAAGACAGAAGGGTAAATTGCTGCAAAGATAACACTCCTTGTCCTAGAAGAAATGTGTAGGACAACAAAGTGTACAGTTTTAAATGGAACAACGCCGAAAACTAAGGCAAATACAGTACACTGTCCTTTAAAGAATTGAAGAACACAAAGTAAACTGTGTACAAAGGGATACATTTTCTTTATGAGAAATTAATGAATGGAAACCGGTTATGTGGTAGCAGGGAGCTGTTCAACCCAGGGCTTCTGAATACTTTGCAGTGCAGAGCCCCTTCTAAAATATTAGCAAACATTTTTTTTGAAAAACACAGCTGTAGTAAAACAGCTATGCCATAGAATAGACAATGTGAAAGCAAAAAGTACAGTTTTGTACCTACCATAAATGTAGATGTTCGAAGATCCACATTGCTGCAGTCCTTACACTTGGGTAGTCCGCTGTCCTCGGTCGGCCCGAATATCAAAGTATAAGGCTGACGTCGGTCAAGGCGCATTAGACTGACATCAGGACATCAGGGTACAAATGCGCATGACCGACGCCATATCCTCAGTCTTTTCTTGCCCCAGATGTCAGAAGACCCTAACAAGAAAGGTCAAAACCCAAAGACAACAAAACCAACAACCAACCACCCTAGCACTAATAATATGTACAATATATACAATATACACAATATTTACAATCCAACCCACACAACCGCCTCTAACTACAGAGGGGAAGGAGGGAGGGAAATTGGACTGCAGCAATGTGGATCTTGAACATCTACATTTATGGTAGGTACAAAACTGTACTATGTTCTTCATCTCACATTGCTGCAGTCCTTACACTTGGGTAGAATCCCAAAGCAGAGGTAAGGGAGGCTGGCACAACTATAAAGAAGCAGGAGCTGCTAAAATGCCCTGTAAAATAGCAGTGGCAAAACCAGCCCTAGATTTAGAGTAAAGTGGAAGGTGATAATGCTTAGAGAAAGTATGCACAGAACTCCAAGTAGCTGCCTCCAAGATATCTTTAGTTGCCACCCCCCTTAAAAAAGCTGTTGAAGTGGCAGTAGCCCTAGTGGAATGAGGCCTAATCCCAGCCGGAACCTCCTTGCCATGATGGGAATAACAGAAAGCAATGCAAAACCCAATCCACTTAGAAATAGTTTGTTTTGACACAGGCTTGCCCTGAGAACTCAAAGCAAAGAAACAAATAACTGCTGAGACTGCCTGAACCCTTTAGTTCTGCTCAAATAATATCGCAACTGCCAGTGTATATCCAAAGTGTGCAAAATCTTTTCCCCTTATTTTGGGGTTTGCATAAAAGTAGGCAAATGAATAGTTTGGTTTAAAGACACACTAGAAACCACTTTAGGCATAAAGGAAGGATTATAAAGATACCCTATCCTTATGGAAAATTAAGAAAGGCTCAACTGCCATAAGGGCCTGCAATTCAGAAACCCTTCTGCAGAGGTAATGGCCAACAAAAACAGTCTTCCATGACAAATATTTCAACTCAGCAGTAGCTGCAGGCTCAAAAGGTTGTAGAGTGAGTTTCTCCAACACAAAATTGAGATCCCAAGCAGGAGTAGGAGCTCTCCGTGGGTCTTATATTCTTTGCCCTCTAAGGAATTGCTTAAACAAAGGATGAGAAAACAATGGTGGGTCACAATCATAGTGAGCAGAAATTGCTGCAGCATGAATCTTAATAGAAGAGAAGGACAAACCTTTGTCCAGTAACTCAGTAAGATATTGAAGAGCCACACTTAAATTAGGCTTAGAAACATCAAATGCTTTTGCTGCACTCCAAAATAAAAATCTCTTCCATTTATCCCAAGACACTTTCCTTGTACTAGGGCTTCTGGCTTCCAAAATAACATTCAAAACTTGCTGTGGAAGCTGGAAGCCTACAGGGTTTAAAACAGAATATGCCAGGCTGTCAGATGAAGAGAGTGAAGTTTGACATTGAGTAAATGACTGCTCTCCTGAGTCAGCAGGTGTGGAATCAAGGTAAAGGCCATGGAGGCTCCTGCACCAGACTTCTCAGTAGTGGGTACCAATGCTGTCGAGGCCAATCTGGAGCTATCAAAATCATCTTTGGCTTGTCCTGTCTGACCTTCAGAAGTACCTTTGGGAGGAGGCAGAGGTGGAAAGGCATACACATGAAGATTGCTCCAATTGAATGAAAGAGCATCCACTTTCCAAGCTGTGGGATGAAAATTTTGTGCAAAACTTTGGCAGCTGGTAGTTTAGTGGAGAAGAACAGATCTATGTCTGGAGTTCCCATGACACTGTCAATTTCTGAAATACATGAGGATCCAATTTCCACTCGTGGGGATCCATAATTTGTCTGCTCAACACATCTGCTAAGGAGTTCTGTGCTCGGCAGAAACCTTGCCTGAAGATTTAGCTGTAAACTGAGAGCAGTCTCCCACAAAATCATTCCTTGTCTTCACCGACTATAAGAATATGTTCCCTCTTGCTTGTTCTTTTACCATATGAGAGTTGTGTTTTCTGTTAGAATCAACACCTGCCCTGGAAGAAGTAAATCCTTGAAAGCTATTAATGCAAATTGGACTGCTAACATCTCCTTCAGGTTGATATGTAGATGTAGAAGTCTGGCAGGCCACGTGTCTTGTATCCACTTTCCATTTAGATGAGCTCCCCAAGCTTTGTCTGAGGCATCTGTCGTTAGAATCTGACTCGCCTCTGGCCGGGTCACAGAGAGAGTCCTTGTTTAGGTGACATTCCTGCGCCCACCACAAAAATTCTTTTTGAATGCAAGGTATTATCTGAATGACAGTGTCCAAATCTTGGCAGTGCTGTGTCCATACATTTTTGAGATACCATTGTAGCTTCCTCATATGCAGTTTGGCATTGAGAAGCACCAGAATACAAGATGCCATGAACCCCAAGGCTTGAAGGACTGTCCTTGCAGTCAGCCTGGACTGATGAGACAATTGATGGAAGTAAAGAGAAAGATTCTTTTGTTTGTCCGGGGTCAAAAAGGCCATCTGGGATGCAAAGGATAGATCTGTATTCCTCTTAGTCTGAAGAAAGCTATCACTGGAGCCAGAACCTTCGTGAATACTCTGGGCGCAGTAGATAAGCCAAAGGGCAATGCAGAGAACTGATAATGAGAAGTCCCAGCCCAGAAACGTAGATATTTCCTGCAACTTAGCCTGATAGGAACATGAAGGTAAGCCTCCTTGAGATCCAGAGTCACCATCCAATGGTCTTTGCCCAGCAGAGGTAAAAGCTGATGTAACGTCAACATTTTGAACTTGGGAATGTCCAGATAAGTGTTGAGGATAGATAAATCCAAAATTGGTCTCCACGTGTTCCCCTTCTTTGGTACTAGGAACAGGCGAGAATAAACTAGGCCCACTTCTGACAGAGGGACCAGCTGAATGGCTCCTATTTGGAGTAGCAGAGAAATCTGTTTGTGAGCCTCTATTCTTTGCTGAGGAGGAACGTCTGGCATGCCTTTGAAAGGAGGCAAGGTATGGAAATAAAACCTGTAACCTTGGTGTATGATATCCAATACCCATCTGTCTTGGGTAATTAAACTCCAATTTTCTTTGAAAAGTGCCAACCTTCCTCCCAAAGGTGCTGCTAGTCGAGAAGACTCTGGCAGCTGAAAGGTAGGTCATTGGGTCTGTTTACGAAAGGACTGACCCCTGCCCTCACCAAGACTGTGCAGGTGAACTCCTGTTCTAGGCCTGAAAGAGCCCTGAGCTCTGCCCCTACCCGTCTAGACCTGCCCCTAGACTGGGAATCATAAGAAGGATACGCCACCACTTAGTAGGCCAATTTCTGCTAAACCGGAGGCTGAACCTGCAAAAATCTTTAACAGTCTGCATAGACTTAGCCTTGTCTTCCATTTTCTTTAAGACTGCCTCAACAGGTGAACCAAATAACACATCAGATTGTAAAGGAGCAACCAAAATCCTTGTCTTAACATGGTCAGATAAATTCTGATCCCTCAGCCAGGCGTGCCAAGAACAGACCCTGTGGCAGCCACCCTAGACGAGGCCTGTACAGCATCAAACCACATTGCAAAGAATGCTTACCCACTTGTTCAGAGACATGTACCAAATCCTGTAACTCTTTACAGTCAATACCTCCGCCAGAGCATCTACCTTAGACTTCAATTGAGACAGTAGATAGTTTTGGTATTTCAACATGTGAAACTGGCAATTTAGAGCCCTCATAGCTAGGTGGAAGACGTATAAACTTTCTTTCCCCATCTATCCAAAGCCCTAGCCTCTTTATCTGGAGGAACATTTTAACAACAGAAGCCTCAACACCCTTAGGCCCTGACTAACAGTTTCTGGGTCCCCTAGGACTCTTAAAAGAAACTTATGAGCTTCAGGCACCCTACAATACCTATCCGCTTAACAGGAGCAGGAGGCAGGAATCAGGATTAAGAGAGCCTCTGCAAACACATCCTCCACAACATCCAGAACAGGAGGTATAGCCAAAGGCCTATGCTGGGGTAAAACAGAAATTCCCTAAGCCTTTTCCTGGAATCAGAGAAATCCTGGCCTTCCCACTTAAAATGCTCCCTCATGGAATGGAGGGTCTCTGAAAAGAAAAATCCTCAGGAGGAGAAGCAGAAGGAGTAGAATCATCCACATCAGAATCAGAATAAGGAATACTCCTGCAAGTCTTCAGCCAAGACTCTGAAACATCTGAAGCCTGCTCAAAACTCCCAACTCAGGTTCCACCCAGGCCTCTTATCAGGAGGGGCAAAGAACCTCTAATTAAGGTAATCAAATCTTCTGCCATTTTAAGCATATGCTTCTTGGGAACAGATCCTGAAGAACTAGGAGTGACACCAACTGAAGCTACCCCTGGCCTGCCTCTGGGAGAAGCCTGGAAACAGAAGGCCTAACCACCCTAGGAAGAGAGGGAGTACAGTAACCTGAGAAGCCCCTTCAGCCTGACTTGCCTCCTGAAAGCCACATCCTGCAATAACAAGGTCTCCCCTGGGCCTCCAGAGAAACCTCCGGTGGAACCACCGGCTCCACCGATACCTCTAAAGAACCCGTCAGTGCAGTCACGGACGACTCGTCTACCCTGGGCTTAGCTGCTTTATCCTTGCGCTTCTTGAAGAAGCGGGAGCATCCGACGGCATAGTGTAATTGCACCGCTTCCAAAGACTAACCTGGCACAATCTAACCTTCTCTTAATAGTGTGCTTATTGAATCTAGCACAAAAGCGACACCCAACAACGCCGTGCTCAGGCCCTAAACAAGGAATACACAAGGTATGATAATCTCTATGGTATCTGTTTCTACAAGAAATACAGTTATTCACTTTTTCTGACATCCGTAAAACCACTGAGGCAAGAAAATCAAAATATTCTACGGAGCCAACTTTGACTCGGTCTGAAACTCAACTCGAAAATTTCAGAACCGGCACTTGCAACGCTGCTTCTGCATCGGACCATGCGGCAAAAGACTGAGGATATGACGCGGTCATGCGCATTTGTACCCTGACGCCCTGATGTCAGTCCACGCGCTTGACCGACGTCAGCCTTATACTTTGATATTCGGGCCGACCGAGGACAGCGGACTACCCAAGTGTAAGGACTGCAGCAATGTGAGATGAAGAACATCAGATAACAGGCACAAACTTATTAACCAAAAAAAATTACATAAGTAAAGGTACAACTTGTTCACTGAAAGTATCAGAAAGATCTCAAGGCACTGTAATGCAACAATAACCCAAGGCCTAGACAGGGAGTACTCGACTGATGTACATCACTAGTGAACAAAATAAAAATCTAAGGAAGATAGCCCGTCTAAAGTGCAGTAAAGTTGAGAGTCATCTGCCCCACTGATAAACCATTATGATAGGGAGAGTACGTGAAGGGGAAGGAACCTGTCAACTATGACCTAAATTATTCTGACAAAAATAAATATATAGTAGGGAAAGAACTGGACTGCAGAAGGTAGAGTACAAAGTATTCTTAAAAGAAAAGTAAAATGTTAGGGGATTCAATACTGAGTAAATAGGTAAAAGGACCAAGATAGAACACAACCATTGGGTAGATCATGTCTACATTCTATATTCCCTGGTGTAACTTCCAAAGAAAGGAAAGGAAAAGCATTTCTTACATTTAAGCAAGGATACGAACGAGATCCCTGCCCAGAATTTCATCTCTGATGGGAGATGCTTCAGAGGAGAGAGAGGTTCCTCATTAGAAGAATACGGGGTGCAATTAACATGTCCTGTGAACACCATCTCAAGGCCCTACCTCGGTATTGTTTCCTACAGGCTGTCGAGGGGAGATCCATGCCTGGTATACAAGGCACTGTCATACCCTACCCTGATGGACCTCCTGCATATCTGCAAAACAAACACCAGAATTAACCATTCTAAAGACTTAAACCCTGCCTGTGATATATAAATAGGACCTGATGGAGATGCAGGTATGTATCCCATAGACTATCCCTTCTCTGGAACAGGCTCCCCATCCATGTAGAGCACAGTTCCTCCCTAACACAATTTAAGGGAAAGTTGAACTGGACTGGGAACAGAAAATTCATCCCTGGTTTGGCAACTATGTTTCTAATGTATATATATACATGTTGATGTGTAGACTTGATTTTAAACTGTGTTTATAAATTTTGATCAGCATGTTATTTGTTGATAGTGACTGCCGGTGTTGGTAGTCAAGGAAATTACATCACAGGATGTGTGTTGTTTTAAATTGAGCTATTTTGGCGCTTTTTATTTGTCTGATGAAGCTTCTACTCTTGTAGAAGATTTTGGAATCCTGGTGTTCTTATACTCGTACGTTGTTGTATACATGTTTCTAATGGACAGAGGCAGACTATAAATGGTTCATCTTCCAAAAAGCTGCTTACACTTATCAAGGGTACTAGAACTTGTCAGATTTGGGATGCATGGCTAAGCTTAAAATGGCCTGTCTTGTTACTGTTAGCCTAGTACACTAGTACACTCCTATGAACCTATGAGATTATGTCTGAATTCCTGAGAAAAATAAAGCAGAAAGAGTACTGTGAATGATACTAGACTTCTGCAGTCTGTAGACCAAGGACTTGCAGTAATCCTGTTCATGTGTAAGAAAGGAATGAAGGTCAAATATGAAGTCCTGCTGCAGCAAGACAGGAAATGTGCAGTTGTGTACACTTACCATAAATGCAGATCTTAGAGTGTATTCACTGTCGCAGTCATTACATTTGGACTATCTGCTTGCAGGTAGCCCTCAGCCGGCCTGATTATCAAAGTCTTGGGTCCTGCTTCAGTTGCTGTCTTCTTTCAAGTCGTCAGGTAGTCAGGGGTATAAAGCATGCAGCCAACGCCATTACATCAGTTTTTCTTGCCCCAGATGTCAGGTGCCCTCATAATGGGAAGCAATTATATACAAGGTTACACCTCCAATGAGGAGCAAATACACAAGAAAGCTTAAATACAGTAAACAAGAAGAGAGGCATAGCAAATAGAAGTCAGGGGGCTGAGGGAGAGTAACCAGGGCTGCAACAGTGAATGCACTCTAACATCTACATTTATGGCAAGTGTACACAACTGTACTATGTTCTTCGTGTTTCACTGTTGCAGTCATTACATTTGGGTAGATTCCCAAAGCGAAGGAAGGTAGGAGGCAATTACAGAGCATTAGGACCAGCTACTTGGCCCTGCAAGACTGCAGTGGCAAAACCAGCTTTGGATTTAGAGATAATAGGCAAGTGGTAATGCTTGGTGAAGGTATGAACAGAACTCCAGGTAGCAGCTTCTAGGATGTACCTGGTAGGAACACCTCTGAGAAAGGCTGTTGAAGTAGATGCAGCCCTAATGGAATGTGATCTTATCCCCCTGTGGAGTAGGTTTCCATGGTGCTTATAGCAGAAATGAGTGCAACGGCTTATCCATTTAGAAATGGTTTGCTTTGAAATGGCCTTCCCCTCTGCCCCTGCAGCAAAGGCAACTAGCACCTGTTCCGTTTTTCTGAGAGGCTTTGTCCTGTCCAAATAAAATCTTAGTTGTCTGTGCACATCCAAAGAGTGCAGTATTCGTTCTCCTTTGTTCTGTGGATTAGAAAAGAATGTTGGCAAATGAATGGACTGAGAAAGGGCCACGCCGGATAACATCTTGGGCACAAAGGATTGGTCCTGAGGGACACCCTGTCTGCATGGAAGATGATGAAGGGCTCCACTGCCATGAGGGCCTGTAATTCAGACACTCTTCTTGTAAAAGTGATGGCTAGAAGGAAGGCTATTTTCCAAGAAAGGAATTTCAACTCTGCAGTTGCAGCTAGCTCAAAGGGAGACAGAGTGAGCTTTTCCAATACAAAGTTGAGGTCCCAGGCTGGAGTAGGGGCTCTCCTGGGTGGTCTTAAATTTTTGGCCCCTTTAAGGAATTGCTTCAAGCAGTGGGTGAGAAGAGGGGTGGCTCCGTATTATAATGTGCTGAAATGGCAGAGGCATGAATTTTAATAGAAGAGAAGAAAAGGCCCTTGTGAAGCATCTCTGTTAAGTATTGAATATGCGGTAAACTGGGCACTGTTGTGCCCATCCCCTGAGTTTGGCTCCAGGAACAGAATCTTTTCCACTTTTCAGCATAGGATTTTCTAGTACTAGGCCTCCTTGCCTCCAGAATGACATCCAGCACCTGCTTACAGAGGTATGGTAATGGAGAGCTTAGGTAATTAGCCAGGCTGCAAGGTTCAGGGTTTGAAGTTGGGGGTGCAGAATCTGGCCCTCCTGTTGGGACAGCAGGGAAGGGGATGGAGGCAGGTGGCATGGTTCCAGCAGCGACACACTGCGCAAGAAGGGGTACCAGTGCTGGCGTGGCCAGTCTGGAGCAATGAGTATTGCCCTTGGTTTGTCCTGTCTGATCTTTAGTAGAACTATTGAGAGGCGAGGCAGAGGGGGAAAGGCATAAACGGAGGTTTTCTCAGGTGAAGGACAGGACATCCACTTTCCAAGCTTGTCTGTGGGGAATCTTTGTGCAGAATTTGTCCAATTGGTAGTTCTGAGGGGAGGCAAACAGGTCTATCTCTGGGCTCCCCCATTTGTTTCTCAACATGTTGAATATCTTTGGTTCCAGTTTCCACTCGTGTGGGTCCATGCGATTTCTGCTTAGGTTGTCTGCCAGTGAATTTAGCTTGCTTGGCAGGAATTGAGCCTGTAGGTGCACTTGGTAGCTCAAGGCTGTGTTCCACAGATCCATGGCTAGTCTGCAGAGGGGGTATGAGTGTGAGTTCACCCCTGCTTATTTATGTACCACATAACAGTGATGATATCTGTTTTTACCAATAATTGTCCTGGAAGGATGTGGTCTTTGAAGGCTGTCAGAGCATTCTGTACAGCTAACATTTCTTTCTGATTGATATGCAGGTGCATTTGACTCTGGTTCCATTTGCCCTGAATGCACTGCCCTGCCAAGTGAGCCCCCCATGCATAGTCTGATGCGTCTGTTAGGGTTTGGGCGGCAGGGGGTAGAGTGAATGGCAGTCCCTTGTTGAGGTAGCAGGCCTCTGCCCACCAAAGGAATTCTGTCTTTATACAAGGGATGATAGGAATCACTGATTCCAGGTCCTGAGAATGTTGACACCATAGGCTTTTTAGATACCACTGTAGTTTCCTCATATGCAGTCTTACATACAGAATTAATAGGATGCAAGAGGCCATGAACCCCAGAGCTTGCAGTATTTTCCTTGCAGTTAAATGGGTCTTTGTGGCCAGTAATTTGAAGTTGGCTGTCAGATAAACTTGCTTGTCTGGCATGAGGTAGGCCCATCTGGGAAGTTGTGTTCAAGCTTGCTCCCAGGAATACAATTTGTTGGCAGGGTACTAGATGAGATTTCTTTTCATTTATGGTGTACTCCAGTGAGGTTAGCAGTTTCTTTACAAATGCCAGATGATTTGTCTAATTCAGGGAGAAAGCCGGGACATACTATCATCCAGGTATGGGTATATATGAATATTTCTTTGCCTGCAGAATGCAATGACTGGAGCTAGGCTATTTTGTGAATACCCTGTGCACAGTAGATAACCCAAAGGGCAGTGCAGAGAATGGAAAGTGCATGTAGCCTGCTCTGAAGTGTAGGTATTTCCTGCAAGAATCCCTTATTGGGATGTGCAGGTAAGCTTCCTTTAAATCCAGTGTTGCCAACCAGGCATTTTTGCCCAGCATGTGAAGTAGCTGATGAAGAGTTAGCATTCTGAATTTTGGAATTACCAAAAAGGTGTTTAGGATAGATAGGTCCAGGACAGGACACCAGGAGTTGTCTTTTCTGGGTACCAGGAAAGTTCTGGAGTAAAAACATTGTCTCCATTCTTCTGCTGGGACAGGTTGAATAGCCCTTATACTTATAAGAGAGAGAACCTGGAGTTGAGCCTCTGCCCACTGGTTTGGGGGTAGGTCTGGCCAACCTTTTTGGGTTGGCAAGGTGTGGAAGTGGAATCTGTATCCTTGGGGAAACAATATTTAAAACCCATTTGTCTTTGGTAATGAGTTCCCAGTTTTCTGCATGCAGGGCAATCTTTCCCCCTAAAGACGCAGTCAGTTGAGCAGGGCATGGAAGGTTTAAGGTTAAGTCATTGTGACAGATTACCATAGGGGGTGTCTTACTACTTACAGCTTTGGAAGTGGGAGCTCCCCACTACTTAGGCCTGTGCGTACTTTGAGACTGTGGCCTAGGTGGTCTGCTGTTCTTGGATTTAGACTGAAAAGGCTTGGGAGAGACAGGAAAGGACCAGTTCTTAGAAGGCCAATGCCTACTAAATCTGGGAGGCTGTACTTGCAGGAAATCTTTAACAGTTTGCATAGATTTAGCTTTTTCCTCCATCTTTTTAAGAACTACTTCTGCTTTGTTGCCAAACAGGCGGTCTTGGTTTAGGGGAGCATCCAGTAATTTGGCTGTAACATGATCTGGCAGAGTTTGCTCCTTCAGCCAAGCATGCCTTCTAAGAACAGACCCAGTAACAGCAGCCCTACAAGATGCCTCTAAGGAGGCAAAGCCACATTGCAAAGTATGTTTACTAACTTGTTCAGCAGAATGCATTAAATCCTGTAATTCTTTATTTTCAGCACAGTCAGGAATCAACATCAAATTCTGTTTAAGTGATCCAATAATATGCTGCTGGTACTTTAACATATGAAACTGGCAGTTTAAGGCCCTAATGGCCAAAGCAGCCGAAGTGCATACTTTCTTACACCATCTGTCGAGGGGCCCTGGAATCTCTATCAGAGGGGGTAGGATTTTTGGCTGTAGTAGCCTTAATGCCTTTGGGTCCCTGTGAAATGGTCTCTGGGTCTGCAGTAGGATTCTTAGAAAGGAACTTGTGAGAATCAGGTACTCTGTAATATCGGTCAGGTTTCCTGGGAGCTGGAAATAAGGTGTCTGGGGCAAGGTTAGATTCCAAGAAGGCATCTTCTACAATGTCCAGTACAGGGGGCATAGCTAAAGGCCTGTGTTGAGGTAGGAGTAAGAATTCCTTAAGCCCCTTTTTGGAATCAGAGTAATCCTGGCTTTCCCAGTGGAAATGCTCCCCAAGAGTGTGCAAAGTTTCACCAAAAGAGAAATCTTCTGGAGGGGAAGCAGAGGGAATGGAGTCCTCTGCATCAGAATCCTCATAGGTAGATAAGGTAAAATCCTGGTCATTAGAAGAAACAGAAATGTCAGAATCCTGATCAGAAGAATCAGAAGGAAAATCAGTTCTAGGTCTCTTAAAGGGAGAGGGGTGGCCTCCCCTAATTAGACTAATAAGGTCTTCAGCCATACTTACTTGTTTTTTAGGCATATGGGCCTGACTATGTGGTTTGGACGTTTGTTTTCTAGGTGTGGATAGAGTCTTAGGCCTTGAAAAAGAAGATGGCGTCAGTTTGATATGCAAGTCAGTAGGCCTGAATAAACCCTCAGAAGCCGGTGCCTGCACAGTGGCTCCGGACCCATCCAAGGCAGAGACATCCGCAGGTTCTACAGTTGAAGCATCTCGCGGCATACCGGACTCCGAATGGGTCTCAGTAGAGGCCTGTGAATCTGAAGTAGTGGGCATCAGAGGCTGCGAAAGCACCTCACTGAGTACTGGTGACCAGCTTAACATAAGTGTTGTCGGCAGCTTTGGACCTATGCGGTCTGTCTTTATCTTTACATTTTTTGGGAATGTCTGTAGTCGAATGGCTTATCGAAGCCATTTCTGGATAATTGAACAGAGTACCGAAATAGTTAGATGCAAAAATGAACCGACAACGAATACTACGAGGACTGAATAAGGCACAAAACCGACAGTGAGGGACAACGTGGTCTGGGCCTAACCAAGGAATGCAATACGAATGAAAATCTTTATGAAGTATTTGTTTTCCACAAGAAATACAATTTTTAACTTTTACTGACATCGGTTTAGAGCAAGAAAAAGGATCCTCAACGGGGTATTTAGCTTTTTAGAAGCCCGAAAACGAAAATTTCTGAAGTCGGCCGACTGGCACTTGCAAACTCATTCTGCTTTTCAGGCACCACACAGCAAGAAAGACTGATGTAATGGCGTCAGCTGCATGCTTTATACCCCTGACTACTTGACATTATGGAAGAAGAGACAGCAACCGACACAGGACCCAAGACTTAGATAATCAGGCTGGCTGAGGGCTACCTGCAAGCAGATAACCCAAATGTAATGACTGCAACAGTGAAACATGAAGAACATCAGATTTTCTAGGACACCTCGTAGAAAGGTTCACAACCACATTTCAAAGATCAAAGGGATGGGACTATATGGAGAGCTACCACTGCTGCAGACACAGAACTGGACCAGAGTTCACGATGTTAGCATTGACCACAACTACTAAAATCTGTATTTGTCCCTGAAATTTTGAACTAAAAATGGGAAGAATAAGGAGTCTCATACCACCCTGGTACAATGACCACTGCAACAGATTCTGGAGTGATTCCTTAAATGGTAGAAGTGAGAATATAAGCATGTAGTTTCATATCAAACTATCAGGAAAATGACAAGCTGATACACTGCTAAAGGTAGTCTTAACTAGCCAAAATACAGAAAAAGTTAGAAAAGACAGACCATCACGGCACGTCAAACCAATAGTCCAAAAAGCTCCAAAATAAAACCAATACTTTAACATTTCACTAAAAAATATATGTAAAACATGTCGATGGATAAGAGCTTTTGGTCAGTGACCTTCTTCAGAGCCTCAATCAATGATCGAAAAGCGCTTACCACCCATCGATGTTGTTTTACATATATTTTTTAGTGAACGATTAAAATATTGGTTTTATTTTTGGAGCCTTTTGGACTACTGGTTTGATGTGCCATGGTGGTCTCTCCTTTTTTTTCATATCAAACTGTAGGCAAATAAAGTAAGCATTACAATGGCTGTTAAAATATCCATACAACAGCTTTACTGTTTTCCAAAAGGCATAAATAGCCAGACAGATAAAAAATAGAAGTTATGTTCTTACCATAACGTTCCATGTTAGTTTTCCTCTTCTCGCCTTCTTCTTGCTGGATGGGTTCGGAGCCGACCTCGGCCACTCTAAAAGCTCGAGAGTTGGTTCCACCGGCTCGAGGCTCCCCTTATATCCCACAATGCTAGGCGAGAGATACCTCAGATCTCGTTTGTAAGCTAACCCCAGCTTATATAGTAACAGTATAACTATAAACAGAGTCCACCTCTAACAACAGGAAGGAAGAAGGGTGCCCTACATCCTGACCCAGGAAATATGCCCAACAGCATATGTCTTAAGAAAGAGGTGGTAGAAAGAGAGGTCACAATCACAACTCCTCTAGGTCTGTCCAGGCCAGGGGGAAGGAGGGCAAGGCAAGCGAGAAGAAGACAACTAACATGGAACGTTATGGTAAGAACATAACTTCTATATGTTAAGTTGTCTATCTCGCCTTCATTCTTGCTGGATGGGACCGCCCTAGCACCTTGTCCCGGGTGGCCTAACGGCACAGACTCCTGAGAACAGTGGAACCAAAGTTAGCTCTATGCCTAGAAGCTAAATCCAACTTATAATGAGAAATCAAAGTGTGAGGAGTAGCCCAAGTAGCCGCTGCACAAATGGTGTCATTAGGCAGTCTGTCTTGGAAAGCTAAAGAAGTAGCCAAAGCTCTGGTGGAATGAGCCTTAGGTTTATCAGGCAGCTTTTGATGTCTAATCTCATATACAAGGGAAATCAATGATGTTAGCCATCTGGATAATGATACCTTTGAAACTGAAAGTCCCTTTCTGCTCTCCGCATAGGAGACAAACACCTGATCAGATTTTCTGAACGGGTTAGTTGTATCCAAG
Organism: Protopterus annectens; assembly: GCF_019279795.1. NCBI lineage: Eukaryota > Metazoa > Chordata > Ceratodontiformes > Protopteridae > Protopterus > Protopterus annectens. The sequence continues at coordinate 1,741,624,146 of NC_056733.1, read as the reverse complement.
TAGTACCTCAATTGACGGTGAACATCCAGGCAGTGTAATTTTGTTCAGACCTATTGGAATATTCTGGAAAAAGACTGGTAGATCAATGGATTGATTCAGATTTGATGCGATACCACTTTAGGCAAAAGGACGGGTTAGTCCGTAAGGATACTCTGTCCTTATGAAACAAAAGATAAGGAGGACGACAGCTGAGTGCTTGAAGCTCTGAAACTCTTCTAGCTGATGTAATAGCTACCTGAAAAGAGTTTTCCATGATAACAATTTTAAGGAACAGGAAGCTGCAGGTTCGAAGGGGAAGAATCAGAGAAGCAAGAACTAAATTTAGGTCCCAAGGAGAAGGAGGATTTCTTATAGGAGGTCTGAGAAGAAAAACTCCTTTCAAAAAGGCTTTGCAGAGTTTGTGGGACATTAGGGCAGATTCAGAAATACCCACATGAAAGTTAGAAATAGCTGCCAATTGAACTTTAAGTGTAGAGGGAGATGAACCTGCATGGAAGAGTTCAGCTAGAAAATCAAGGACTAGTTGGATGGAAGCGTGAAAGGATCTATGTCCTTTCCTTGTGCCCAATATGAGAAGCGTTTCCATTTACTCAAATAAATCTTTAGTGGAAGATTTATGGGAAGCTATCAATATATCTCTAACAGAGTGAGATAACTGAGGAAGCCTGGCTAAGGTTGGAACTGGAGGAACCAAGCAGTGAGGTTCAGAGAGGGAGGAGCGATGAAACTGACCCGACTGATGGATCAAAAGATCTGGAACTAGGTCCAGACTCCACGGTCGCCAAAGAAACGATGTAGAAAGGGGAACCACACTTGTCGAGGCCAGTAAGGAGCAATGAGGATCAATGAGGCCTTCTGAGCGATAGCTTTCTGAATTACTTGAGAGATCAGTGGGAAAGGAGGAAATGCATACAGGAGTGCCCGGGGCCAAACTTGGACTAGAGCGTCTCTGCTGGGTTGGCCTGGTAAAGGGAATAGAGTGAAATATTCTCTGCACTTGCTGTTTTGGGGAGTAGCAAAAAGATTGCAGCAAGGCTGACCCCACTTGAGAAAAATTTCAGAGACCACTCGTGAGGCATGAGAATAGCTCTGCTCAACTTGTCCGCAATATGATTGGACTTCCCGGGGATGTGCGTTGCTATCAGAAAACGCTGAGAAGAAATCGCCCATTGCCACAGTCTGAGTGCTTCTCGACACAGGGGGTATGATCTGGTTCCGCCTTGTTTGTTGATGTACCACACTACAGACATATTGTCTGTCTGGATTGCAATTGTTCCCAAGGGAAGAGAGTCTTGAAGGGCTTGCAACGCTAAAAGCACTGCTCTCATCTCCAGAACATTTATGTGCAAGTGACATTCGTTTGGTTGCCATGTGCCCTGGACTGTCCTGCCCTGATAATGCCCCCCCCCGATCAGGGAGGCATCCGTTGTCAGTGTAGCAACCGGAGGAGGTGGAACAAAGGGTCTTCCGACAGGAGATGGGAGGACATCCACCACATGAGATGCTTTTTGCGCTTGCGTGATCACAATGGTGTGAGACATTGGAAGTTCCTGGTATGACCATTGAGTAAAAGCATCCACTGAAGGATCCGCATGTGGTATCTGGCTAATGGAAGGAGAGGTATGGCCGCTGCCATAATTCCCAACACCTTTAGAACTAACCTGGCCTTGATTCTGTTGTTGTTGAGAAGGAGTGATACCAATTTGTGAATGTCTGATATCCTTTGATGTGTTAGCCTTGCAGACATGTTTATCGTATCTAGATTTGCGCCTATGTAGGTAATAGTACGACAAGGCGACAAAACAGACTTTTCGCAATTTATTGAAATACCCAGGTTTTGACAAACGCGAAAAGTGTAATCTCTGGCCATCAGAAGGAGATGCTTGGTGGGAGCTGTGAGGAGCCAGTCGTCCAAATATGGAAACACCTGGAATCCTTGTCGTCTCAGGTGAGAAGCTACCACTGCCATGCATTTGGTAAACACCCGGGGGGCAGTGGTGAGACCAAAGGGCAGGGCCCTGAACTGAAAATGACTGGTTCCCAGCCTGAAGCGGAGGAACCTTCTGGAGCGTCTGTTGATCTTTATGTGATAGTACGCATCCCGAAGGTCTACAGAGCACATCCAGTTTCCTTTGCCCAAAAGGGGAAGGATGGATTGCAGCGTGACCATCCGAAATCTTGTTTTCTTGACTGATTTGTTCAAGACACTGAGATCCAATATTGGTCTCCAGTCCCCTGTTTTCTTTGGAACTAAAAAGAACCTTGAGTAGATTCCGGATCCTTGCTGGTCTGCTGGAACTGGCTGAATTGCTCTTTTTGTAAGCAGTTTTGAAATTTCCAAAGCTGCTAGATTCCCTTTGAGCGGGTGGAACATCTGGAAGGGATTTTTGACTGATTTGGAAAGCGAAGAAAGGGGATAGAATAGCCTTCGAAATGATGGACTGTACCCATTTGTCTTGAGTCAGGGATAGCCAGGCTTCTGGGTCCAGTGACAAGCTTCCGCCGACTGCCTCCGAAGACGGTGGGTCGAGCAACACCTCAGGGATGCTGAAAGGGCTTGTCAGGAAGGCTTCCCGATTGCCCTGGTTCTGCGGACCCCCTGCCCTAGGGGGCGTCTACCATTGTTATTCCCACCTCTGCCTCTGGTGGGAAAGCGACTCTGTCGTCAGGCGAAGTCCCTTGAGATTGTTTACGGAACCACATCTTTCCACCCTTCTGGCCTTTGGGGTAAGGCCTGGAAGGAGTAGAAAACGGACTCCGGCAGAAAGGGTCTTGCCATTAGTCTCGCACCTAGTCAAGGTTTCTTTCACTTGAGGACCAAAGAGATGATCCATCAAAGGGGAGTTCGTGAAAGACGTCTTGAAAGGGTCCAAAATTGCATAGCCGCATCCAGGCATGCCTACGTAAGGCCACACCTGTCCCTGCGGCTCTGCTCGCTCCATCAGCCGCGTAAGAAAGAAGGCATGGAAGAGTTGGTTATGGAATTAGGGTAGCCAGCTGCGTGTTCATCTTATCTTGAAACCCGCAGCTGTAGGATCCTTTAACATTTCACTCGCTTCCTTGATCAAGTCCCTTTGAAGACAGTAAAATGGCACAGGTAGTTCAGAACGCATGGTAAATGTCGCTGAGGAGAACATCCGCTTCCCATACCTATCCATGGACCTCGATTCCTTGTTAGGTGGATGGACAGGTACTGAAGGATCAGCTAGTTCCTTCTTTGTGGCAGCAGCTACCACCATAGCATCCACAGAAACTCCTTTTGTTAAAAATTGTTTGTCTGCTGGAGCTGTTATGAACTTAGAGGGTCTCCTGGGAGTGGGGTCCACTGAATCAGGAGCCGTCCATGCCTTCTTAGCAACCACCTGCATGAGGGGACACCCAGGAGGTGGAAGGACGAGAGCCAAACGCCTCAAGATACACAGATTCGTCCTCCGAAGGGTTGAGGGCTGGCCAATTTCCCCTCTGTTTCAGGATCTCCAGAATGTCTGCAAAGAGACATCTTCAGAAGGGGAACGGGGGAACCCTCAGAATCATCCAAATCTGTGTCTGACGTGATGGACTCAGGTGAGTCAATGTGTTTCCTCTTACACTTCCTCTTCCGAGGGGGCTCTTCTGCCAAATCAGGAGAGGCCTCGGAAGAGGATGAAATCCCCACAGGGGTTTCCTGAGGAGCTGGCTCTCTGCGGTCCGGGATGAGGGAGTGAGTCGACTTAGCCTGAGGCACCATAGAGGGGGGGCGGAGCCGACTGTGGAGTAGAGCCAGGCTCTAACACACTCCGCATGACCTCGAACGCACCCCTGTCAGGCAGAGCCAGAGGTCCCCGCCCGAGCTAAGAACCCCCTCGGCACCGACAGTGATGGCTCCGAGGCGATGTCAGAGCCGAACTCACCAGCGCCAAGCACCGAGAGGGAGAGGGGGGTCGGACAAGGGTCCGATGCCACTCACCCTCGGAGCCGAGGGAAGTCCGGCGCCGAGATTCCTCCAAAGAAGAAAACGGAGCCGAAGACAATTGTATCGGCTCCGCAACCACAGTCTCGGTTCCGACCCGGCCCGAGCTCAAGCGAGTCGAAGGAGGAATATGTTGAAGGACCGGGCAGGCATCGACTGATGAGTCGGGCTCTGAAGCATCTGGGCCAGTGCCTCGGACTTAAGTAGTCGACTCACTACCCTCTGAAGGTCATGATCCGATAGCCTCGATGACCTAGAGGAGTGAGATCTTTGGCTCCGTTCAGACAGCAGGGGAGATCCTGGAGCCGAATGAACGGAGCCAAGAGATGGTGACCTGGACCTCTTCCTGGTTGTCGGCTCCGAAGGTCTGGTCGGAGCCGACAGGAACTCTACTACCTCGGCTTTGGCTGGAGCCGAGGGGACCACAGAAACTGTGGACTGAGACTTATCGGCTCCAGCCGGAGCCGATGAAGGCAAAGGTTGAGAAACCTTAGGTCTCGGCTCAGTAACCGGAGCCGAAGACCTAGATGCCTTAGAGGGCTTCCCTGTTGAAACAGACAGGGAATCCTCTGGCTTGAGTAAGCCTCTAAGAATCAATTTATTCTTTCTTTCCTGCAGGACCCTGGGGCTGAAGCCATGGCACACAGCACAGGAGTCCTGCAGGTGCAAAGGCCCCAGACAATAGACACAAGAAGTGTGAGCGTCTGTCAGAGACATTTTCTGACAGCACGCATCACACTTCTTGAATCCGGAGACCTTTGCTTCTTTAGACATTTTGTTTAAAAACAGGTGTACACAAACACGCACACAGACACACTAGTTACACCCTGTCAAAATTAACTTATAATAAAAAACAGTGCTAGAATTTTAATAAAATAATGCACACACACTCCACTAGGGAAGGAAAGGCCAATAGGCCCAAGGGAAGAACCTAAGGTTCTTGAGGGAAAAAACGGAAAATTGCTCGGGAAGGTATAAAAAAGTTTTCTAACTACACTAAACTAAGTAAATATATTAAATTAAAGGGGTTTTTAAAGACTGATTTCACCAAGAAATAGTACTTACCAGGAACGGTAGAAAACCAACCTCAAGCTGTAGCGGCAAGCGAGATCTGAGGTATCTCGCCTAGCATTGTGGGATGTAAGGGAGCCTCGGGCGGTGGAACCAACTCTCGAGCTTTTAGAGTGGCCGAGTCGGAGCCGAGGTCGGCTCCGAACCCATCCAGCAAGAATGAAGGCGAGATAGACAACTTAACATCAAAAGTTCACCAGTACTGAGGGCAAGTGACAGCCACAATGCTAGACAATTGGTCACTTATCATTCCCAAGTCTTGCACATGAAATACACAAACATGCAAGACTGAAGGAATACATGTACAAATATATGACTATACATGGTATTCCACTGCCTAGCAAAATAAAAATCTTATGTACAACTCCACAGATGAACCTTACCCTTTTAAGTACATGAAGGATGAAAGTCCTTGGATAAAATGAATAAAGTTTGTCAGAAGACTGACAAGAGGCAGGTACAGCTCCTTTACATCCATTTACAGAACACAACCATCCTCCATAAAGGATGCGACAGAGGATGAAATGTTTTGGAAACTATCAGGATACACCCCAGGACAAAACTAAAGTGGGGTCTCCTGCTTGCAGGATAGCAAGACAGTCGCACATTACATATAAAGTAGCACCCCCTCTGTAATATGTCATGCAGATAAGAGGCAGAACACTTCCATTCTCCAGAAGAGGATGAGAGATTTTAGATGATTGTAAAGTGTCAAGCGAAGCCCTAAAAAAAAACTAAATAAGGACACCTGCCAGCAAGTCAACAAAGGAGAGACATTACATGCGAATCAGTACTCCCTGTGAGAGCCTAGTACACTAGCAGACTCTCATTTGGTACCTAAAATATGTACTCTGCTATGTGAAGGAGAGAAAGAGAAGCTGGTACGGAGCTAGCCAGTACAAGGATTATAAAAGTAGGAAAGTGAGTCACTAGTAAGTTACAGTAACTTTGTGCTAAGAAATAAATGGTTAACTAAGGAAACGATTAGTTTGATGTGTGACACATTTAAGCTTTTCTATGTCTGGAAAATTCAGATCCTATGTTTAATGATGTTTGCAGTCAGAAAAGCAACTGCTTGAAAACGGATCAAAATCTAAACCAGCTGTAATTTATGTACTGAATATTGCAAAGAAAATGAAAACTAGAGATAGGATCTCTATAAAAAAAAAGGTAAGACTCAAACTGCATAGAAATAAATGAACTTTGTGGGGAAAAATACATGCAAATGAACGTTCAGGAGAAGTGAGGTTTAAGGGAAACCAGGAATTGTGCAATTTATGCAATACTGGAGTGAATGAATTGTTAAAAAGAACATTGGCATAATGCACGGAAATAAAAAAAAAATGTTACCGTTTGTTTTCTTTTCCCTTACTGTATTTACACCCATGTCATAAAATGTAGGACTTAAGTAAAGGTGGTTTAAAAAAAGAGAGACTGAGCTTGGGGAGCAAAAATGTTGCCTAGACAAAGAAATTTCTTTGAGGCTAGGGGTCAAGAAATGTTGGCAATGACTGAAAACCTCACTGATGCTAAACAGAAAAAAAAACTCTAAAAAGTTGCCTTTGCACCATCCACAGTGCCATGCCAAAAGGGTTCTGGTACTCATTAACTTGATTCTCAAATGGGATCTGTGCCAACAGCGTGACTCCAAAGAGGCATCCAGAGAGAAAGACATTCTCAGTTCCAAGCTACTCAACACCAAAATCAGCACCAGAGATAGGTGTAAATGCTCTAGGAATATAACTCTGGTTTAAGGAGTTTTCTGATGCTGGGACCAAAGTTGAAGCCTATGTATGGATCAATGCAGAGGATCCCAAAGTCAAATGTAAAAATGGATAGGATGGCTCAAGCACGAGTCTTGCAGTTGGCCCTGGCACCAAAACAAAAGCAGGATAGGATATACACAACTGAATCAATCCCATAAGAAACGAGACCTCAACTGACACGGCTTGCGAGAGGCATAACTTTTAACTTTCCAGGTTTTTGCAGAATGTCCAGATTTTTGACATTTTTGGTGTCCCACAAAATTTGTGATTGTCAAATCACTGAGGGCTGAAATCTCAAAACAGATTTGAGTTTCAGACTCCATATCCTTCTGAAAATTAATGTTAGCATGTCCTGTTATTCATTCAAGTTTCTAAGCTTATAAAAGCAATACTTAAAAATCTGTCTTCTAGTTTTGTGCCTTTGACCCCCCCCCCATTATTTTAGGCTTTGCCAGATTTTTGTGTTAAGAGGCATGGTTTAAAGATCAACATATAAATACTCCCTTCAACTCAGAATGATGGTAGAAGTGTCCTGGATAAGTTACATAACAAAAGCATAGGCCAGTGTCAACATCTCCCAAGGATGATCAAAAAGTACAAACCAAAACATGATCAAAACTGACACTGAAGCCTGAAATGAAAGTTTAGAATGTCAGACAGTGACTTAATTCTAACTTGGAACCAAATGCAAGTAGCCCAAAGCAAGTTTTTGAGAGATAATCAACCTGCACAGATCTAACAGGACTAAGAAGATATTTTGATGAAAAATTAGGGAAAAGGGTTTTTAGTATATGACTATTTTTAAGTATTAGTACAGCCCTAATTCAGGCTATGACTGGAGTAAAAGTGGCATTACAGTATCCAAAATGCAGACCAATATGGCCACAATAAACACTGAAGAATCAATCAACCTGGTGAGAAGGCCCAGCAGAAACCAAGTTCCTTACAGTTTGAGTAAAACAAAGGGAGAAATGCTAGCAGTTGGGATGACGTACAGGTCAATATTATTTTGCAAAGCTCAAAAGGCAAATCGCTTCCATTTGCTTGCGTACAACTTTCTGGTGGAAGCTTTATGACAGGACACAAGGATATGCTGTACCTCAGAGGAGAAACTGTGTGACCTGGCTAAACTGGAAAGTGGGAGCAGCCAAGCTATCAATCTGCGGGAATGAAGAGAAGGATGAAGAGCCCCTGACAAATGTGTCAGTAGATCTGGAACTGGGTCCAGAATCCAAGGTTCCTCTATTTGGTAGAGTCGAAGAAGGGAAACCAAATCTGTTGAGGGCAAAACGGGGCTATTAAAATTACAGTCCTCCCCAGGACTTTGGCTTTCTGCAAGAATTTCAGCATCAGGGGAATTGGTGGAAAGGCATACAGGAGTCCCAGGGGCCAATAGAGTATGAGCGAATCCCTTGGGCTGTCCCCTTGTGGGGGATTCAGGGTAAAGTAGTTTCTGCATTTGGCATTCAAAGGGGATGCAAACAGGTTGCAGCAAGGCTGGTCCCATCTGTGGAAAATCATCTCCACAACCTTGTCTTTGAGGGACCACTCGTGCGGCATCAGAATGGCTCTGCTCAGTTTGCCCGTGATCACGTTGGACTTCCCCGGGATGTGCGTTGCTATCAGAAAGCGCCCGGTAGATACAGCCAACTGCCAAATTCACAGGGCCGCTCGACATAAGGGGTAAGACTTGGTTCCCCCTCACTTGTTGATATACCAGACCACAGACACGTTGTCGGTCTGGATCGCAATTGTCCCCAGAGATGAGAGTCGTGGAAATACTGCAACGCCAAAAGTACCGCCCTCAACTTCAGGACACTGATGTGCAACTGTGACTCTCTCTCTCTGACCGGGTGCCTTAGGCTGTTCTCTGAAAAAGCATCCCCCACCCTATCAGAGAAGCATCCGTGGTCACCGTGGCTGATGGAGGAAGAACGAATGTGCGACCTACTGTTACATGAAGGCTGGTCAACCACCACTGAAGATCCCTTCTGCATGAATCTGTAATCATTATCAAGAATGACACTGGAAGTTGATGGCAAGACCACTGGGTGAAGAGTAACCACTGAAGTATTCTCATGTGCATACGCCCCAGAGGAACTGCTATGAGCGTTGCTGCCATAGTACCTAGTAGTTTCAACACTTGAGGCTGGTACTTTTTTGCTCGTCAGAATGTCTGATACCAGTTTTCGAAGCGTGACTATTCTGTCCAGTGGAAATTTTCCATGGCGGTAGTGGTGTACAGTGGAAATTTTCCATGGCGGTAGTGGTGTCCAAGTCTGCTGCGATGGTGACAATGCAGACTTGTCGAAATTTATAGTTATTCCTAACTGAGAGCACAGATTGAGAGTGTGATCCCTGGATAGAAGTAGTTGATGCCTGGAGGTGGCGGTAAGGAGCCAGTCGTCCAGATACAGAAACAGTCTGAATCCTAGACGCCTCAGGTGAGCCGTAACCACTGCCATGCATTTGGTAAACACTCTGGGGCTGTTGAGAGACCAAAGGGCAGTGCTCGGAACGGATAGTGACCGGCTCCCAACCGGAAACGTAAGTAATCTCTGGATGGTCTGGCCATTTTGATGTGATAGTATGCATCCTTGAGATCTGTGCAGCACATCCAATCGCCTGTTCTTAGGAACAGAAGAATCGATTAAAGCGTGACCATCCGGAATTTCTCCTTTACAAAGGCGTTGAGTCTGCTGATGTCCAAGATGGGCCTCCAGTCCCCCGTTTTCTTTGGAAATAAAAAGAATCTGGAGTAGGATCCGGATTCTATCTGGTCTGCTGGGATTGGCTGGATGACTTTTCCTGCAGCCTTTGAATTTCTATGGCCGCTTGATCCCCGAGACTGTGTGAAATGTCCGTGATTTTCCTTCGTACGGGTAGGGGTTCTGAGAATGGAATGACAACCTCTGGTAACAATTCTTTGTCCCCACGAATCATTTGTCATTTCTCCAGAGTAGGACAGCTGGGCCTCCTTTCAGGAGCGCTGGTAGGGCTTGCCAAAAAACTGATCCCTGTTGCCCTGGTTTTTGCAGACCCCCTCTGCCTCCTGGGCGGCGTCTTCCATTATTGCCTCTTCCTCTGCCCCTGCAGGGGGGTTCACTACATGTGTTCTGAAAAGCTCCTTGGGACTTCCGGAAACACATTTTTCCTCCCTTTTGCCCTTTGGGATATGATCTAGTAGGGGTGGAAAAACGGACTTCTACGGCAGATAGAGTCTTTCCATCTTGCTCACACCTAGTGAGGGTCTCCTTGACTTTAGGCCCGAAAAGGGACGAGCCATCAAATGGGGTATTAACGAAGGAAGACTTGAAGGCTTCCGCAAAGGAGCATAAGAGCATCCAGGAACGTCTCCAAAGAGCTATTGCTGAACCCGCTGCCCGACTCGAACCATCGGCTGCATAACAAATGAGCCGCATGGACGAGCTGGGCTGTCACTTTATCAGAGAAACCTTCAGCTGTACTACCCTGCAGAGCATCTCCAAACTCTTTTAGGAGATCTCTTTGAAGACGGGTAAAATGTGTCATATAGTTGAGCATAGCAAAAGTCGCAGAACTAAAGATGCGTTTCCCATACCTGTCCATAGTCCTGAAATCTCTATTAAGAGGATGGTCAGTAGAAGAGGTTTCAGACATCTCTTTCTTGGTGGCTGCCAACACCACCACGGCATCAACTGGCACTCCCTTGGTAAGGAACATTTTGTCTTGGGGTGACATAATAAATTTGTTGGGCCTCCGAGGGGCAGGCTCCAAAGTATCAGGAGACTGCCACACCCTTCGAGCAACAAACTCCATTAGTTCATTGAAGGAGAGTCACCCAGGAGGTGGAGGGTTAAGAACCAAAGGCCTTCAGGAGCACCGACTCATCATCAGTAGGGCTAATGGACTGCCAGTCACCCCTCTGCTTAAGGACTAGGATTATCAGCAAAGGAGATATCCTCAGAGGGGGTTCGTGGGGACCCTTCTGACTCCTCTAAATTGGTGTCTGATGTAATATACTCTGGTGGGGAGTCCAAATGCTTCCTCTTGCAAAGCTTCTTCCTGGGAACCTCATCAGTGGGGGGCTTGCGGTGAGGGTCTCAGTAAAACATGGGTCACCCAATGGGGCTACCTGAGGCTCTGGGTCTCGATGCTTTACAGGGATCTGTGATGTAGAGGCAGAAAGCGCACTTTAGGGGTGGAGAAGGAAGGCCCTGATGACGGAGTCTTGGAAGACATAACCCTCCTCATAATCGAAGGCTCCACTGCTCCGACACGAGGAAGCAGTCTGTTCCGAAGAAGATGGCAACCTCCCCGGCGCACACACAGTGGGCTCAGACCCAGAGGAAGGAGCCGAGCTCATCCGTGCCGAAGCTCCGAGAGGAAGGTTCAGAACCGACCCATCTGTTCGCCTCCCCCTGCCCTGGAGCCAACCAGAGAGTGTCAACTCCCAGACTCCATGAACGGCACCGAAGTAGTCTGAGTTGACTGAGCAGATGGCACTGGAACAGGCCATGGCTCCGAAGGTTCCACAATCATCAGTTCCCCCTCCTCCGGCTCCAAAGGCCCAGCTTGGCTTGGAGGAGTAGACACAAGGTAAAATGGTCTTCGGCTCCGAAACCAGTTGGGTCAAAACCGATAATTTGGCTAGTGCCGGATTCTCAAGAAGCCTCTGCACCACTCTGTCCACATCAGAGGGGGTTCTCGAAGAACGAGTAGAAGGTATTGAAGCAGACTGCAAAATGGGTGACCTCAAGGTTTCGGCGACCGGCTCCGAAACACCAGCTCAGTGCTCGGCTCCGAAGACTGCGGAACCGGCGACCGCGCCTTCACAGCAAAGCTTGGAGCCGACTTAGGCTCCAACGAAGCTTTAGAAGACTTTGAACCCTTCGATTACTTAGAAGCCTGGTCAGCCTTGTTCAACGATTCCTGGAAATCTGGTTTCAGCAAACCCCTGTCCACCAGTTTTCTCCTGCGCTCCAGTAACACCCTGCTGCTAAGAGTGGCAAATGGAGCAATCCTCCTGGAGATGGACTGCCCCCAAACAGTACACACAACTAACACGTAAATCAGTTATAGACATTTTCTGCCCACACTTAGTGCATTTCTTAAATCCGGACTTTTGTTTTTCTTTTTGATCAGCCATATCAAATACAAATAATACATGCACCAGTCTGAACAACAAACCTATATAAATCTATTTAACTGCCTAAGACAAACCACTCAAGAAAAGGTAGTCCAATCTAATATTAGACTAGCTAATAGCATACACAGCAAAATGCCAGCCAACAAAAAACATGGCCAAGAAGGCCTAAGAGCAGCCGCTCTTTAAAGACGAAAAATTTTGTCAAAAACAGCAAGGACAAAGCCTGAACAAAAAACTAAGGCTAACTAGCCAAGAAAACACTATTTATAAGAAAGATTGCAAGAAACACCATCTAAAATTTAACTAATGCAAGAAATACTGGCCCGAACTCTCTCTTGACCTCCGATCTGTTGCAGCGGCAAACTAGATCTGAGGTGAGACAGAGAGCATCATGGGATAGGGTCCTGGCCTCCAGCTACGATAAAACCTTGAGCTTGTGAAAGCGGCCAACTTGGAGGCGATGGATCGGCTCCGAACCCATGTGTAAGAATGAATGGCGAGATTGAACAACTTCACATTATTGCTTTTTCGGTACTTGCATTTTTACCAAGTATTTTTGACAATTACCATGTCTCAGGCTTCTTTCTCAACTTAACCAAAGAACAGCTTAGGGGGTTATTCACTTCTCACTTCGTCCAGACATAAGAAAAAGAAAATTACTAAACAGCCTTTGCTAGTTCAACAGGCTGCTTCTTTAACCCGGCCACAAATGGGTCGTCCTCCAGTGGCCATTTCAGCTTCCTCGGATCACTCATCTGTCTACTTGGCTCTCACTGGTTTAAGTCATTTCAGCCACCATGGACTGGGAGGACATGTCATCTGGGCTGTTGAAATGTTCTCTGTGGACATGGGAGAACCACTCTCTTCAGTCTTGGAGAAAGAAAAAATAGTTGTGTAAAATCTTACCATAACCATAGATGTCCTTCTCTTCCATGTTGCAGCATTCTTAGTATGGGATTCTCTGCCTCAGGTGACCTGAATGTCTGCTCCTATACAAAAGCTTAAGCCTGGTTGCTGCAGGTGCGTGGGACGTCACACGTAGGGCCATAAATCAGGGACCTTAAATGTGACGTCTGCACGCACAGACCTCAGAACTAAACTGCCCAGTCAAACAGTCGAGTACAGATCAAATGATGTCCACAAGAAGTGTGAATTGCTACTTGCTGGCTAGTCTAACCGTAGGCTAAGTGATGGTCCAGGGAGCCCTTTAGACAGGTCAAGAGGAATGAAGGGGGACAGGTGGGAGGGTAAGAATACTGCAACATGGAAGAGAAGAACACCCATGGTTATGGTAAGATTTTACACAACTATTCTATGTCCTTCTATTCCTATGTTGCAGTATTCTTAGAATGGGAGAGTGCCACAGCTTAGGAAAGATGGAGGTGGAGGTGGCAAATTCCAGAAAGCCCTGTAGGTTTGCCCTAGCAAATCCTGCTCTGGCTCTGGAGACATGGTCCAATTTGCAGTGTCTGGTAAAGGTATGTATAGTGGACCAGGTGTCTGCCTCCAGAAAAGAGGCGGTGTACAGACCTTTGAGGAAGGCTTTGCAGGATGCCATGGCCTTGGTAGAGTGAGCTCTTACCTCCTGAAGTATGTCCTTGCCATGGTGAGTAGCAAAAGCAGATAGTTTTTCTGTTCCACCAGGAGATGGCTTGTTTGGAGACTGCCTTGCCCAGGGCTCTGAGGTGGAAGGATACAAACGGTTGGATTTTCTGATTTCACTTAGTTTTGTCTAAATAAAACCTTAGTTGCCTATGAATGCCCAGGGAATGGAGTATCCTCTTACTGTCATTAGTGGGAAAGGTGAAGGCGGAGGGCAGGTGAATGGACTGGTTTAAGGACAGTTCGTTGACCACTTTTGGCATGAAAGATGGGTTGGTGTGCAGGGTCACCCTGTCCTTGTGGAAGATAGTGTAGGGTGGACAGGCCATGAGAGCTTGGAACTCTGATACCCTTCTAGCAGAGGTAAATACCACCAGCAGAAAAGTCTTCCATGTGCACATCTGGAGTGTTGCAGAACTGCCTGCCTCAAAAGGAGGTAGTGTGAGTTTTTCTAGAATGAAGTTCAAGTCCCAAGGGGGTGGGATGGGCTTTCTTGGTGGTCTGATGTGCAAGACCCCTTTTAGGAATAATTTAACATCTAGCCTGGCTAGCAGAGGGGGCTCTAGGGGTAAGCAGGCTAAGATTGCAGATAGGTGGACTTTCAATGAGGAGTACGAAAGGCCAGCCTTGACAAGTTCACACACACATGCAAGGACTAGAGAGGTATCTGCTTGAAAGGGATGCCTGTACCTCTGGAGACAGCACTTGGAGAATCTTTCCCATTTTGACATGTAGAATCTCCTTTTAGTATAATTCCTGGCCTCCCTCAGGAGTGAAAGCACGTCCTCAGAATAGTGGTGTCTGATGGGAATTAAAAGTTTATCACTCAGAGTATTGGACACAACATCTGTAGGTCAGGATGTATTAAGTGTTCCCTTCTGTTGTGCGAGTAGGTCCACATGTGTGGTAACTTGTGGTGATGGCCCTTGGCGACTGAAAATAGTGGGGGAAACAGTGCTGCCTTGGCCAATAGGGAGTCACCAGCAGGAGGACCTTTTGAATGAGAGGGAAGGGTTGGAATGCATACAGAAACTGTCCATTCCATGAAATGCTGAAGGCGTCCACCCTTCAGGCAAGTAGAGAGTGGTCCTTCGTGCAGAATTTCTTCAATTGTCTGTTCTGGGGGCGGCAAAAAAATCTACCTGTGGACAATGTCTAGAAAACTTTTCCTGTTCAGCATCCACCCCTGTTGTATACAGGATACTCCGCTGAGAACATCTGCTTGCTGGTTGTCCTGGGAAGGGATGTATGATGCTAGCAGGGATACATTGTTCCGGGAGGCTAGGTCTCAAATTTGGATTGTTGCCCAGTAAACAGGTAGGACTTGGTCCCTCCTTGTTTGTTGAGGTACCACATGACTGTAGTATTGTCTGTGAAGATTTGAAGGGGGTCTAGATGCAGGAGTGGAAGAAAAACTTTCAGGGCCAAAAGGACTGCTGTCATTTTCCTGACATTAATATGTTTCTTTTGGAGGTAAGTTGCCAGGTCTACTGTACCATGAAGCCCTTCATGGTAGCCCCCCCAGCCAATGTCTAAAGCGTCTGTATGCATGCACTGAGTTGGGCTGGGGGGTTGAAGTGGAAGGCCTGGGTTTATTTGGATTTAGGTTCATAGGTGTGTACTAGGCTAATGGCCCTGGAGCCTTTACAAGCCTTGCCATAGGATTACCCTGGCATTGTGCCACCCAACCTTAGTTCCTAGTGCCTTGGTCAAGTAGAGCCACTGGAGTGACCCCCGGGGTGAATTTTCTATTTCCCATCCATTCATCAAGATTTCTCTTGAAGAGGGCCAGTGAGGTGCTCTGCTTGACATGTATAGGAAGTCTATTCCATAGCATGGGCAGTCTCTGAGTTATGAACCTGTCCCTCCAGCTTGTTCTGTTGATTGTGGTAATGAGGTTGAAGTCTCCGGAGTGTGTGGTGTGGAGGGCTTGGGATTTCTTTTGATGTAGCATTTCTAACAGAGCTGGGTCAGACATGGCTTTGTAAGTCAAGCAGAGATTGCCTCTAAGTAGGCGATATGAGACCGAGAATAGCTGGAGTTTTTTTGAGTCTGTCCATATAGGATAACTGCTTAAGGCCTAGGATCCTCTTTGTGAGGTACTTTTGCAGCCTCCTCAGTTGTTGCAGGTTTCCAGTGAGATAAATGCCAAATGGGGCATTGTACTCTATGATTGGCCTCATGAGGGAAGAGTAGAGGGAGACAATGACCTCTTTCTTCCTGGATGCAAAACCCTTATTAATGAGATGTGCCACAGAGGACTTTGACCACAGTGGCAACGTGGTGGTCAAAAGAGAGGCTGCTGTCAACCTGTGTTTCCAGATCTCTTATAACGCCTTCTGTGTTCAGTGGACTACCATCAATGTGGTAATTCAAGGGAACTGGGTTTTTCTCAAGGCACATGACGACATTTTTTGGCACTGAGCTTAAGGCCATAGTGCTGGCACCAGTCACTGTTGTCAATTAAGGCCTTTCTGTAGGATGTCAAAATCACTTGGGGAGTTAAATAATAGCTCCCAACTTGCAACAGTCTGCAAACTTTGTCAGCCAGATTCCCATCGTGTTGGCCTGGACTTCAGAGAAGTAGATACCAAACAGGAGAGTACCCATGACCAAACTCTGTGGGATGCCACTCGTGACTGGTCGGCAGTCTGACTTGGAATCAGAACCCACAGTGTGCAACTATATGTGAGCCAATTTGCAACCCACCTAGTGATATAGGGGTTGATGCCTAGCTTAGTGAGTTTTTCTATGATTCCTGAGTGGGGAATGGTATCAAAGGCCTTGGCCAGATCAAGATAGGCTGTATGAACCACCTTGCCTTCATCCATAGCTCTGGTGACTGACTCAAAAAAGTTGACCAAGTTGAGCAGGCATGATCTACCCTTCACAAAACCAAACTGTGTAGGATCCAGAGTTTGGAGATTCCTTGTATCCCTGTTCATTAGGTCCATGATGATGAGTTCCATAGCTTTGATTATCAGACTTGTCAGGCTAAATGGGCAATAATTCCCAGGGTCTGTAGTCGCTCCTCCTTTGTGGAGAGGGATGACTGTAGCAGTGCACCATTCGGTAGGGACAAAGCCTGAGGTGTGGCTGTGACTGAAAAGGGCACACAGGTGTGGTGCCAGTTCACTCTGTAGTTCATGTAGAACACAGCCAAGGATATTGTCAGGTCCCATAGAAGCTGTATTTTTGGCCTTGGACAGTGCTGTTTTAACCTGTGCAGCAGTAATACTGGGTGCCTGGCAATCTAGTGGCAATGTGATTGGTCCTTTGGGAGGTTAGCACTGAATCTGTCAGCTCGGTATAGGAGTTACCATTGTGCAGTAGCTCAGAGCAAATCTGGGTATTGCCGTGTCAATTCTTTACATAATTATAGAAGGCCTTGTGGTTGTCTTTACTATCTGCTGCAATTCTGTTTTCGTAGCTAGCATTAGAGGATTTGATGAGGGATCTCAACCTTTTGTTGAGGCTGATAAAGGAGTTTTTCCAGTCTTGGGACTTTGCCTTATTCCACATCAGTGTCCTACTTCTATTGTAGAGTTTGTTTATGGCAGACCACCACCAGATTGGCTGCCTTTTTTTTGAGGAGAGTGTCTTGGTTTTATTGGGTATGGCGAGATCCATGCATTTGTGTATGTGTTTGTACAGTGCATTAGTCGTGAGATTCGGCGGTCGTGCAACTACTCTCCATTTGTATGGGTGCCGTAAAGTTACCCACCTCTGTTTTTAGGAGACCAAAGTTAGCTTTGGAGAAGTTTTTCATGGTGGTTACCTTTTTGTGTGTATGGGGGTGGGTTGGGAGGGATATGGATTTCCAAGGTGATTAGTTTGTGGTTGGATCTAACCAGGGAGGAGTTGACTATTGGTGTAGATCAATGGTCGCACATGTTAGTAATGACCAGGTCAAGGATGTTGCTGCCTCTAGTGGGGGTAAGATTGAGCTGGTCCAGAGCACTGGAATTAATGAATTCCAGAAAGCATTGGGCAGGTGTATTGGTACACGAGTAGGCTTTCCCAGTTAATGGAGGAGTAGTTGAAGTCTCCCAGTATGAGATTGTTAGGTTGGACCCCAATATTCTCCAGGGTGCTTAGGAACGTGGAGTGCGAGTCTTGAGACATGGTTGGGGACCTATAGCAGGCTACGACCTGAATCACTGTTTTACCCAATGTTAGCTGCGCCTCAAGTATCTCAGCTGCATTATGTTGGGCTACCAAGTCTGGAGGTGTGCGCATCCTTTATGAATATGAAAACACCACCGCCTTTGGAATTTCTGTCCAAGTTCTGGGGCCGAAAGGCGTGGAATGAGTTATAGCCTGGTAGTGCAGGGGTGCTTTATGCTGCCTTGAACCAGGTCTCTGTTACAGCACAAATGTTGATTTTTTTTCCATTTTAAGGAGTCCACCACCTTAGTTCTGCTTTGAGGCAGGGCAAGAATGGAATCTAAAACTCTAGAGGGTGTTTGTGTTGTGACCACATTCTTTAAGTACTAGTGAAGTTTTTGCATATGCATCCTGGCTAAAGGTAGCATAGGAATGGTGGCTGCCATTAGACCCAGAACCTGTAGGAATTGTCTTGCTGACATCTGTTGGACAAGCATCAAATCTTGGAAGTGGGTAGAGGGAGAGACCTTTGTCCTGAGGGAGGAATGCCCGCATCAGGTCTGTTCTGATTGTGCAACCCAGAAAGATTTTGTCCTGTTGAGGGGTTAGGGATGATTTTGGGATGTTGAGGGTGAACTCCAAGCCTTGTAGCACAGAAATGGTGAACTGAAGGTGGTTTTGTAGGATGTTCTCTCTTTTTACCAGAATGAGGATGTCATCTAGGTAGGGGTAAATCTGAAAGCCTTTGGTTCTGCAAAAGGCTATCGCTGGGGCCAGGTATTTTGTGAATACCCTGGGTGCATTAGATAAACCAAAGGGCAAGGCTGTAAATTGAAAGTGGGAGCAGGGCCCAGTAAAACACAAGTATTTTCTGTGAGAGGGTTTTATGGGGATATGGAGGTAGGCCTCCTTTAGATAGAGTGTGGCCATAAAGGGCTGGGCTGACAATAATGGGAGAAGGGTTTGTAGGGATAATATTCTGAACGATAGAGCATTTAGAAAGAGGTTTAGAAAGGACAGATCCAGAAATGGCCTCCAAGGGCTGCTTTTTTTGGGGACAAGAAAAACTCTTGAGCAAAAACCTTTTCCTTCTTGTCCTGGAGGGCAGGTTCTATAGTTCCATGGTTCCTGTAGGATCTGAGGAATAAGGTGTAGTTTTTTTTTTTTTTTTTTGGGGGGGGTGCCCCTTGTAATGGACTTTTCTTTCCAAGACAGGAAATATCCATCTTGCACTATTGCCAGCACCCAGCGGTCTATGTAGATGGCTGTCCAAAGGGGAAGGCAGTGAGACAGGCGGGCTGACAGGAGGAGGTGGGCAAGGCAGTCAAGCATTGTTGAAACCATTTCCTTCATGAAAAGGCCATCTCTGAGTAGGCTGAGAGGTGGCTGGTCTGGAAGTGGCATGCCTTCTTGGTTTCTATTCCATGCCTGGAAGTGGATGGAGTTGCAGAGGACAAAGGTAGTCTTAGCAGGGTAATTTCTGCAACATCTGGGAATGGGGGATACCAGCAGGTGCATAATGTCTTGAAGCGCTTTATGTTTCTCCTGAAGGTTTTTAAAAGAGGTCTGCAGACTGCTTACCAAACAGGAGGTTGTGGTCTAAAGGGGCATCAAGGATTTTAGACTTGAAGTCCTCTGGCAAGGGTCAAAGACGTAGCCATGAGTAACGGTGTAGCACTGATGCAGAAGCAGCGGACCTAACAGAGGCCTCTGCTGCATCACAACTGCATCTAATAGAATGTCTGCCCACTTGAGAAGCCAGGGACAGTTTTGTTACTACCTCTGTTTTGCTGGGGCAGTCAGGGATGGATGACAGGAGGGTAGAAGCTTATGAGACTATATCCAAAGCATATTTTATTCATATGGGTTTGACAGCTGATAGCTCTGAAGGCTAGGGTGGAGGAGGTATAAACCTTCTGTCCATGTTCTTACCGTCTTTGTTAGTAGGCAAAAGAGATGAGGAGGGAATCAGTCTTGACTGCTTATCATGGGATACAGCAATCACTGTTGGGTCTGCCATGGTTGGTTTTACCAGGAATTTCTGGTCATCCGGCACTCTATAGAAATGGTCAGCTCTCTTAGAAGCAGAGCTGGTGGCTGGGAGTCTGGGTTTTTTTATGCTGAAGACAATGCATCAAGGTAGGCAGGAATAACTGGTGGAATGGTTGAAGAGGAGGGAGATTCCACTTGAAGTAACTCAAAGTATCTCTTGAGTTTCAGACATTTAGGAAGTGTCCCATTTAAAATATTATTTCATCTTTGTGATAGTCTCCCCAAAAGTGATATCCTCTGGTAGACAGACTGTATAAAGTTACATTTCTAATCCCAGATCTGATCCTGTAGTGATTTCCTTGTCAAATTCTTCTGAAAATAAACATAGTAAATGCTCCTCACCCCTCTCCAACAAGGAAGGAAAAGCTTCTGATACATTTGTGAAGTCTGTATGGTTTTGTCACTCTTGTTTTTAGAATTCTTAACTGTCAAGTTCATTTATTAAAGTTCTTGTTTTCCTTATTTTTGAAAAGCAAGCAACTGCCAGTTGTCTTTTACCTTAAATTGTAACAGTTCTCTAAATGCTCTTATTACTTCTGTTTCTCAAGTTCCAAACATTCCTTGAAGGGGTTCTTATGAGTCAGGTGATGCCTCAGAGCAGCAGGTACTGGGTTTATGAAAAAATTTGCACGTTTACATTTTCAAATTTAACTGAACATAAAAGCTGAAATTTTGAATTCTCCCCTCAACAAGGAGGTTGCATGTGGACCATATCTGCTGCTGAGGTACTGAAAAAAATATGAGGAAAACTGACTCGAGGCAACTCAGATATTTCAGCCTTCCTTCAAGTTTAGGAGTTTCATTCTTAATTCAGGATTTTTTTTTAAATAAAAGAACAGTCCCAGAAAAATTCAGGCAAGTAATACAGTCACAGAAACAATAGCAAGAAGGATCTGAAAAGAAGGGGCTGTCTCCCAGTAACAAAGGTAGTTCAAGTTGGTATGATTATCTACATAACATGCCCCCCCAGCAAACTAGGATTTCTCCCTCAATCTGGCTTGCCATTTCACTCCCTGATAACAGATATCAAAACAGATTCTGAGAATTATCCATTAGGGATACAATCCTCTTTTTCAGGAGATTCCTTTTCATCCAGCAGATCAGATCTCAAGTTTCCCAGTCATTCAGCACCGCTGGCTCAATGGGTAAACAGAATCCTATTCCATTCTGTCTTGCTGGGAGATGCTTTTACTCAGACACTTCTGGTTCCAAATAAAGAAGCTTGACTGAGACCAGTCCTAGATCTTAAATTTCTCAACCTGTCTGTGAAAGTTCCAAAATTCAAAATGCTATCCTCTTCACAGTCTGTTACCACTTCTTTCACCTTTCAGTTTTTTGACAACTCAAGATTTAAAAGATGCATATCACAAGTTAATAACCAGATATTTCAAGCATTTCTTAAGATTTTTCTGTGCCTGGATTGCACTTTCCCATCCTTTGTGTTGTCACTGCTCCAAGGGTGCTGAAAGTGCTAGCTCAGGTGATAGCCTAATGCAGACTGCAAGGTATTCACATTTGTCCTTGTTTAGGTGACTTGCTTATCTTTGCAGTCTTTCAGTGTCAGGAATCTCTCAATGGGGTAAGAGATATTCTTAGAGTGGGCTTTAGGAGAACATTCAAGATTTCTGAATAATTCCATCCTGCAGATGCATCCTGGACACATCCCTTTAAACAACTTCTCTACCACAGGAAAAAAAAGTAAATTATATGTTCCTGAGCTTTTCCACTTAGTTGAGGACTTCAAAGAAATTTCTCAGGATTCTAGTATTCATTGCATCTGTGGTACTCATGACTCCTCTAGCCAGTCTCCACATGTAAAAGATTCAGCGGAACAATAAATCTGTATAGCCTCAACATCAACACCCCTTCACTTTTCAAATTCACGTCTTGGGATTTGTAAAAAAAAAAAAAAAAACCCTGCTTCAGGTCTCCCAGTCTTCTTTCAGCTCCAATCTGAGTGGCTGTTTCTTTTTATGGGTAAAAGCGCAGAGTCTTTAGAAGACAACACAAAGATGCTGACAGTAATAAATGCACTCCGATCTCTCAATCCCTAGTACTCAGAACCTCTGTAATTGATGACAGACACCACCACAGTGATGTTGTGCATAAACAGGGGAGATCCAGATCACACCCACTGTGCAGAATAGCAAAGATATCCTGAGATACAGCAATTCAGCACAATATTGCTCTGTAGGAGTCTTGCGTTCTATCAGAATAAAACTGTGTCAGACAAGCTAAGGACCAGGACAGACCCTCACAAATAGAACCAATCAGGGGCCTTCCAGGACTTAATCCAGCTGTAGGGACACAACAGGAAAAAATCTGGGCAGAGGTATTCCTGTATGCCTTCCCACTGATATCTATGGTCATTCTGAATATTCAGGACTCTCCAAAGATAATTGTGGAGACTCCCTTCTGGTCCAGGTAACAGTGGTTCTCCCTTCATCTGGAAATGGCCAAGGGCATTTATCACAACTTTTCTCCTCACAAAAATCAGTTTGTTGCACCCCAACTTGAAAACTTCAAATGGCTGCCTGGATGATAGAAATGTAATACCTTTGAGGCATCTATCTTCTGAGCATGTGCAGCAGGTGTTAATGGAGACAAAAAAATCTGCTACTAGGAAATCGTGCATTAGCAAATGGAATTTTTTTTTAAGTTGCTGCCACATTAACAACAAAGACTCTTAAGGCTAGCATTTCTCTGGTTCTACAATATTTGCATGAATTTTTATCATCTTCTGCTTGGAAACTTATACTCACTCCATCTGAA
Source organism: Protopterus annectens (assembly GCF_019279795.1). Classification (NCBI taxonomy): domain Eukaryota; kingdom Metazoa; phylum Chordata; order Ceratodontiformes; family Protopteridae; genus Protopterus; species Protopterus annectens. The sequence goes on along the minus strand of NC_056733.1, from coordinate 1,741,601,699 downwards.
CCAGCTCATGAGGCTGATTTGAGGCCCTTAGTGTTGCTGATTGATCTGAAGCCTGTAAGAATGTCTTCATTACAAGTTCTTACAGTGGGTCAACCTTATCTCATTTTCCACAAAGACAGTGTTTCTTGAAGAACAAATTCTTCACTTATGCCTAAAGTGGTACCAACTTTACTTTGAGACAAGTTATCCACCTCCCTACAATCTTTACAGAACCTACAAATGAGGGAGAAAGGATTTTTCCTACTTTGGATGTCCACTGACAACTCAGATACTTTGATAGAACTAAAACCTGAAGGAAATTCTGATCAATTATTCATTTCTTATGAAGGAAAGAAAGAAGAACCACCAGTGTCAAAAACAGACTGGCTGTCCCATGCTATTTTATTTTATATTACAACCTCTTGTTATATTCACCACTACAAGTCAACTTCAGGGAGATTCAAGGCACATTCTACTAGGGGTTTTGGCTACTTCAGTGGCTTCTGGAAAGTGGTGGACTAAGTATTCTAGGGGCAGCCACTTGGTCCTCTTGTCCATACTTCTACAAAGCACTACAAACTAAAGTTTTTTCCAGGTCTACAGCAGGCCTTGCTACGATCATGCTCCAGGTGCTCCTGGACCCTCATCCTCCTTTCTCTAAATCTATCCAAGCTTTGGTGTTCTACCCATACAGCTTAGGCTACTGCAACAGTGATCTACTTGAACATGTACTGTTACTTACAAATCTGTCTCCTCTGTATTTGATGGCTACTGGGGGCAGTACCTTGTGCAAAGAAAATAAATGCGGCTCATCACTGGCTCAAATTTTGGATACATAAATACTTCATGTTGAATTACGTCCTAAACAGATTCCTCATCAGTGAAAAGAGAAGCAGCAATTCCTTAAGTAACTGCTTTGTCAATTAAGTGCTGTAACAAAATCTTGCCAAATTCAAGGCTATAATATGCAGAAATAGCCAACATGCACAAATACCATGAATAATTGAAATTCATATTAAAAAATGTCTGAAATAGGACAGAATCACCCAACACTGACAAGGTACCACTTTTGCTAAATCCATACTCACATAATGGATGTGCACACCTCCAGACTGGTAGCCCAACACAATGCATCAGAGATATTTCAGGTGCAGCTAACACTGGGTATGACAGCTATTCAGGTCGTAGCCTGCTACAGGTCCCAACCATTTCCGAAGACTCCCACACCACGTTCCTAAGCACCCTGGAGAATATTAGGGTCCAGCCTGACACTCTCTTACTAGGCGACTTCAACTACCCCTCCATTAACTGGAAAAACTACTCATGTACCAACAAACTTGCCTAAAGTTTCCTGGCATTCATTAATTCCAATGACCTGGACCAGCTTGCTCTTACCCCCACTAGAGGTAGCAACATCCTTGACCTGGTCATTACTAACATGGGCGACTGTTGCTCTACACCAATAGTCAGCTCTTCCCTGGTTAGATCAGACCACAAACTAATCACCTTGGAAATCCACATACCGCCCACAAAGGTAACAGCATGAAAAACTTTTCCAAAGCTAACTTTGGGCTTCTAAAAACAGAGGGGGCTAACTTCACGGCACCCATGCCTACAGAGAACAGTTGTATGACCGCCGAATCATACACCAATGCACTGTACGAACACGTACAGAAATGCAAGGATCTCACCATACCCAATAGAACAAAGATGCTCTCCTCCAAAAAAGGAAGCCAATCTGGTGGTCCCCTGTCATAAACAAACTCTACAACAGGAGGAGGAAACAGATGTGGAATAAGGTGAAGTCCCAAGACTGGAAAAACTCCCTCATCAGCCTCAACATAAAGTCAAGATCCCTCATCAAATCCTCTAAAGATGGTTATGAAAACAGAATTGCAGCAGATAGTAAAGACAACCACAAGGCCTTCTATAGTTATTTTAAGAATCTCCAAGGCAATACCCAGATTTGCTCTGAGCTACTGCACAATGGTACCTCCTATAACGAGCCAACAGATATTGCCAGTATACTGGCAGACAGATTCAGTACCATCTTTACCCCTCTACCCCCCTCAAAGGACCAATCAATACCAGTAGACTACCAGGCACCCAGTATTACTGCTGCACAGGTTAAAACAGCACTGTCCAAGGCCAAGAATACAGCTTCTATGGGACCAGACAATATCCCTGGCTGTGTTCTACATGAACTACAGAGTGAACTGGCACCTCACCTGTGTGCCCTGTTCAATCACAGCCTCACCTCAGGCTTTGTCCATACAGAATGGTGCACTGCTACAGTCATCCCTCTCACTACAGACCCTGGGAACTACCGCCTCATTAGCCTGATGAACCTGATATGGAAAGCTATGGAACACATCATTATGGACCTAAAAACAAGGATATAGGGACTCTTCAAACTCTGGATCCCACACAGTTTGGTTTTCTGAAAGGTAAATCATGCCTGCTCAACTTGGTCGACTTCTTTGAGTCAGTCACCAAAGCTGTGGATGAAGGCAAGGTGGTTCATACAGCCTACCTTGACCTGGCCAAGGCTTTTGATATCATTCCCCACTCAGGAATCACAAATAAACTCACTAAGCTAGGCCTCAACCCCTATATCACTAGGTGGGTTGCAAACTGGCTCAAAGATAGAACCCTCAGTGTGAAAGTAGCTTACTCCAAGTCAGACTGCAGACTAGTCACGAGTGAAGTCCCACAGGGTTCGGTCCTGGGTCCTCTCCTGTTTGGTATCTATTTCTCTGAAGTCCAGGCCAACATGCAGGGACTCTGGCTGACAAGGTTTGCAGACGACTGCAAGTTGGGAGCTATTAACTCCCCAAGTGATGTTGACATCCTATAGAATGGCCTCACTGAGACCAGCGACTAGTGTCAGAACCATGGGCTTAAGCTCAATGCCAAAAAATGTGTAGTCATCCCCTTTGGGAAAAACCCGGTTCCCATGATTTACCACACTGATGGTAGTCCACTGAACACAGAAGGCATTATAAGAGATCTGGGAACACAGGTTAACAGCAACCTCTCTCGATCATCACACTGCCACTGTGGTCAGAAAGTCCTTCTATATGGCACATCTCATTACTATGGGTTTTGCATCCAGGAAGAAAGAGGTCACGGTCTCCCTCTACTCTTCCCTCATTAAGCCAATCATAGAGTACAATGCCCCATTTGGTATGCATCTCAATAGAAACCTGCAACAACTGGAGAGGCTGCAAAAGTACCTCACAGAGGATCCTAGGCCTTAAACACTTCTATATGGACAGACTCAAAAAACTCTCAACTATTCTCCGTCTCATATCGCCTACTTAGAGGCGATCTCTGCTTGACTTACAAAGCCATGTCTGACCCAGCTCTGTTAGAAATGCTACATCTAAAGAAATCCCAATTCCTCCGCACCACATGCTCCACAGACCTCAACCTCATTACCACAATTAACAGAACATGCTGGAGGGACAGGTTCATAACCCAGAGACTGCCCATGCTATGGAATAGACTTCCCATACAAGTCAAGCAGAGCAATTCGTTGACCCTCTTCAAGCGAAATCTTGAGTGTATGGGAAACAGAAAATTTACCCCGGGGCAACTCCAGTGGTGCTACTCAACAGAGGCACTGGGAACTAAGGTCGGGTAGTAAGATGCCAGGGTAATCCTATGGATAGGCTTGTAAAGGCCCCATGGCCATATGCCTAGTACACATCTATGAACCTATAACCTTTCCCACTTGGAGGACCCTTTTTAGAGGTGCTGACAGAATGGAGGAAGTGTATATCCACACCCAGGCTTAAAAGTATATCTGGTTATCCTCAAAGGCAGGGGACATCCTTGGCTAATATTCTAGGACTAGGAGTTTCCAAGTACTATTACGGCCCTCAGGACCTGAAACCACTCCTATCTTTGCCATGAACAGGAGGACAAGAATTAGTTCTGATTTTTCTTCCCTGAACTCTATGATAAAAAGAGTCAGCAAACATGATGGGAATGTGTACAGGAACCTCCCATGTTAAAGAGCAGAACACATTCAACCAGTACTTTCTCTCTGACCTACTTTACTGAACAAGAGGATAGAAACAATGATCTTGTATGTCAATCCCAAGTACTCCACTTCCTGAAGGCATTAACCAGGAAGCAGCATTTGGATATGGAGCTCTGTAACAGGACTAAAGGCGTAGCTCAGAACATCTCCAAGGTTGCCTACCTCCTGGGAGATGTGAGCTGCTGAGAGATGTATGGCCCTGTTCAAGCCTCAAAGCCAAAACAGCACCACAGTACAAAACTGTCTTCCCTTGTTTGTTTAGACATATACAATGTACTTACTGGGCTCTCTGACTGGAACTGGAACAGCATGTGCCCAGAAGTACATTCAAAAAGACCACGACCTGGAGTATTGTTCTGAGCTCCAAAAAGTTGATGCCAGTTATCAAAATCCATAATGGATTCAGCTGCAGAAAAGGAAGACCTAACATCAAGCTGCTTGGTGAATGTCCACTAATCCAAGGTATACTGAGAGAGGTGTCAGATACCAATGCAAGGCCAATGGCACTTTGTAGTCCATTGCAATACACACACATCCATAGGTTTGCAAGGAGCAGAATTAAAAATTGTAGGAGTCAAGACCTCAAGTGGCAACATTTTCTTTTGGAATGTGCTTTGTGTCATCATCCAGAAAACCAAGGCCACAACCTCAAGTGGCAACATTTTCTTTTGGAATGTGCTTTGTGTCATCATCCAGAAAACCAAGGCCACAACCTCCTAAACCTTCAAGGGGAAGCACAACATAAACAGGAATGCAACAAACTCCACCTCAATAAAAGTTCTCTAAGCATTGTTCAAGGACTTCTTCCAGTTTATGCTTAACACTCCCAGTTCGGTACACTTACCATAAATGTAGATGTTCGAGTGCATTCACTGTTGCAGTCATCACATTTGGGTTACCCCTGCCAGGGTAGCCCTCGGCCAGCCCAAATACCAGAGACTTAGTATTTCTGCGTCGGTTGCTCTCCCTTGAGGACTGACATCAGGGCGTCAGTGGTATAAAGTAAGGCAGCTGATGCCATTGCATCAGTTTCTTGCCCTAACCTGTCAGAAGCCCCTAAGTAGGACGCCAGGCTCTGATGAAAGACCCCACCAGTGGAAAATAAATACCAATATGTCCCTTGTAAGGAAAGGAGAACAAGGAAGAATGGTAATAAAAGGAGAGAGACAGAAGAAAGGGGGATGGAAGGACGGAAACCAGGACTGCAACAGTGAATACATTCAAACATCTACATTTATGGTAAGTGCACATAAATGTACTATTTTCCTCATGCTTCACTGTTGCAGGCATTACATTTGGGTTGATTCCCAAAGCTGAGGAAATGGGTGGAGGCAGTCAAGAAAACTAGGAGCTGGCTAGGATGCCCTGCAAGACTGCAGGCAAACCCAGCCCTGGATTTGGAGAAGAGAGGCAGGTGGTAATGCTTGGTAAAAGTGTGAACAGATGTCCAGGTGGCAGCCTCCAGGATGTCCCTGGTGGGAACTCCTCTGAGGAAAGCTGCAGAGGTAGAGGCTGCTCTGGTGGAGTGTGTCCTGACCCCCTGGGGGAAGGCTTTCCATGCTGTTTGTAGCAGAAATGGATGCAGTGTGCTATCCATTTGGAAATGGTTTGCTTGGAGATGGCTTTGCCTTCTGCCCCTGTAGCAAAGCTAACCAGCAATTGATCAGAGTTTCTGAAGGATTTAGCTCTGTCTAGATAGAATTTGAGCTGTCTGCGCACATCGAGAGTGAAGAAAACTTTCCCCCTTGTTCTGGGGATTAGGAAAAAAGGTAGGCAAATTAATGGATTGGTTGAGAGCCACACTGGAGACCACCTTGGGCATGAAGGATGGGTTAGTTCTGAGGGATACCCTGTCTGCATGGAAGATGAAGGGTTCCACAGCCATGAGTGCTTGCAGCTCAGAGACTCTTCTGGCTGAAGTGATGGCCAGAAGGAATGCTGTCTTCCAGGAGAGAAATTTTAGCTCTGCAGAAGAAGCTGGCTCGAAAGGGGGCAGGGTGAGCTTTACCTATACAAAGTTAAGGTCCCAAGCTGGTGTTGGTGCCCTTCTGGGCGGCCTCAAGTTGCTAGCCCCTCTTAGGAACTGTTTGACCAAAGGGTGTGAGAAAAGGGGCTGCTCAGTGTGAAAATGAGCAGAAATAGCAGAGGCATGAATTTTATAAAGGAGAAAGAGGACACCGTGTAGTAGGTCAACTAAGTACTCCAGGATGAGAGGGGGGGGAGGCTGTGCTGTATTGGCTCCCTTAGCCTGGAGCCAGGTGCAGAACCTTTACCATTTATCAGCATAAGACCTTCTGGTGCTAGGGCATCTAGCCTCACAGATAACATCCAGAACCTGTTTACTGAGGGTTGGCAGACTGGTTCGGGGTTAGGGAATACGCCAAACTGAGTGTCTGCCATTGGTGATGCATGAATTCCCCTTCCCTCTGGGTCAGGTTTGGAATCAGAGGAAGATGCCATGGAGGCAGCGGGGCCAGGCTGGGCAACAAGGGGTACCAGTGTTGCCAGGGCCGGTCTGGAGCTATAAGAATGGTCCTTGGTTTTTCCTTCCTTATTTTGAGCAGTACCCTGGGGATGAGAGGTAGGGGAGGAAAGGCATAGACCAATAGATTGACCCAGGGGAAGGACAGGGCATCTACTTTCCAAGCCATGCAGCGATGCTCCCTGGTGCAGAATTTGCTGAGCTGATGGCTGGTGTGGGAGGCAAAGAGGTCGACCATCGGGGTTCCCCATTTCTGAGTTATTAGGGTGAAGGTACTTGTGTTCAGTTGTCATTTGTGTGGGTCCAGAAGATTTCTGCTTAATTGGTTTGCCAGAGAGGTGAGAGTCTGGTCGGAATTGTGCTAACAGGTGTAGTTGCATGGCAGAGGCTGTTTGCCAAAGGGTCATGGCCAGCCTGCACAGAAAGTAGGAGTGGAGTCCCTTACTGCTTGTTGATGTACCACATCACAGTGGTGTTGTCTGTTTTGATCAGGAGAGCCCCTGGCGAGAGAAGGGGCTTGAAAGCTATCAAGGCGTGCTGCACAGCTATCGCCTCTTTTTGACTTAAGTGCAGAGGATTTGCTGTGGGCTCCATTGGCCATGTATGCACCTGCCGTCCAGGTGTGCACCCCAAGCATAGTCTGATGCATTTGTGGTGAGGGTCTGTACGGTGGGGAGAAAGGCAGTCCCTTGTTGAGGGAATATGCTGTTGCCCACCAAAGAAAATCTTTTCTGAAGCAAGGAATTATAGGTAGAGTTTTCAGGTCTTGACAGTGTTGACACCAAAGGCTCTAATAGGTACCACTGAAGTTTCCTCATATGCAGTCTGGCATATGGAATGAGTAGTATGCAAGATTGAACCCCAGAGCTTGCAGGATTCATTCTTCCTTGCAGTTAGCTGGGGCCTGGTGGCTAGTTGAGAGAAGTAGGTTGTCAGGAAAATTTGTGTCTTTGGTGTAAGGTATGCCATCTGGGATGTTGTGTCCAGACTTGCTCCCAGGAAGATTATCCTTTGGCTAGGCACCTGCTTGGATTTCTTTTCATTGACTCTGTAGCCTAGAGAGGTTAGGAGGGTCTTTACAAATGCCAGGTGCTTGAGCAGCTTTTCCTGGCTGTCTGCCTGAATAAGGCAATCGTCTAAGTATGGGTAAATCTGAATACTTCTTTGTCTGCAAAAGGCAATGGCCAGAGCCAGACATTTTGTGAAAACTTTGGGAGCAGTAGATAAGCCAAAGGGAAGCGCAGAGAACTGAAAGTATTGCGATCCTGCCCTCAAGTGGAGCTATTCCCTTCATGATTCCCTGATAGGAATGTGGAGGTAGGCCTCTTTTAGATCTAGGGTGGCTAGCCAGGCGTCCTTGGAGAGCATGGGTAGCAGCTGCTGGAGGGTGAGCATTTTAAATTTTGGGATCACCAGGACGGTGTTTAGAATGGATAGATAGAGGATGGGGCACCAAGTGGTACCAGAAAAAGTCTGGAGTAGAAACTTTGGCCTATCTGTTCTTCAGGAACATGCTCTACTGCCCTCAGAGAGGGGGGAAAGGATTGGCTTTTGAGTCTCTGCCCACTGATTTGGAGCTAGATCTGGGAACCCTTTTTGGGGATGGAAGAGTGTGGAAGGAAAATTTGTATCTCCGAGACACAATGTTCATTACCCAGTGATCCTTGGTAATGGTGGCCCAGGTGCTAGAGTGAAAGGAGAGTTTTCCTCCTAGGGGTAAGTGAAGATGGGCAGAGGGAGGGGGTGGAGGAGGTGAGTTACTGTGAGCTGTTACCACAAGGGGGTGGCTCAGAACTCCCTGTTTTTGAAGTGGAGGTAATCCACTGCTTAGATCTCTGCATTCCCTGTGGCTGCTGTCTGGGGTGGCGTCTGTTTCCACAGGGCCTAGGCTAGGCCGGTTTACTGGGAGCAGGAAAGGACCAGTGTTTGGAGGGACAATGCCTGCTGAACCTAGGGGGTTGGACCTGCAAGAAATCCTCAACTGTGTGCATAGATTTTTTTAAGACCTGTTCTGCCTTAGTGCCAAATAAGTTATCTTTGTGCAAGGGGGCATCCAACAATTTAGATTTGACACAGTCTGGCAGTTCCTTAAGCCATGCATGCCTTCTAATGACAGATCCAGTGACTGCTGCCCTGCAAGAAGCTTCTAGGGCTTCAAAACCAAAGTGCAAGGTGTGTTTAGTTACTTGACTCGCAGAATGCATCAACTCGTGTAAAGCTTTAGATTCTGCCCAAGCAGAAAAGGAAGACTTTTTTTGTTTAAGGAGTTCCAAGGTATGTTGCTGAAATTTCAGCATATAGAACTGACAATTTAGTGCCCTGACAGCAAGAGTAGCTGAGGTGTACACTTTTTTACCCCATCTGTCCAATGCTCGGGAATCCCTGTCTGAGGGGGTGAGATTCTTAGCAGAGATTGCTTTAATCCCTTTTGGCCCTTGAGATATGACCTCATGGTCAGCTGTATGATTTAAAAAAAAGATATTTGTATGAGTCAGGGACTCTGTAGTACTTGTCTGGTTTTCTGGGAGCTGGAGGAAGGGTACCAGGAGTCAAGCTGGATTTGAGGAAAACATCCTCCACAACATCCAGGACTGGCGGATGGCTAAGGGTCTGTGTTGTGGAAGATCTAGGAATCCCAGAGTCCCTTTCTAGACTGAGGGTAGTCCTGACTCTTCCATTGGAAATGCTCCCTTAAGGTATGCAGGGTTTCCCCAAAGGAAAAATCCTCTGGGGGAGAGGCTGAAGGAATGGAATCTTCTGCATCAGAATCCACATAAGTGGAAAGGGGTTGCATGTCTTCATATTCAGATGCATCAGATTCACCTGACTCTTGTTCAGGCAAAACTGCAGGGGACAGATCTCTTTTCCTTTTAGAGGTGGTAGCTTGGCTTCCCCTGATCAGCCTGATAAGGTCTTCCGCCATTTTAAGCATTTGAGACTGAGGCAAGGTAGCAGGCACCTGAGAGTGGGTCGCCGGTTTCTTGGGGGTGGTGAGGTTCATACCCTGGGGCTAAGAAACTTGGTCATTTTTGAAAGAACGGTAGGGCAAAAGATGATGTTGGTTTGTGTCGAGATTCAGTAGTGCGAAGGACTTCCTCAGAAGCTGGTGCCTGCTCAGCGACTCCGGACCCATCCAAGGTAGAGACGACTGCAGGATCCTTAGTCGAAGAAGAGTTCTGCGGCATACCGGACTCCGAAAGGGTCTCGGTAGCAGCCTACGAATCAACAGAAGCGGGCATCAGGGGCTGCAAAAGCGCCTCACTGAGTACCAGAGAACTGACTACTAGCTTAACGGAAGCTTCAACGGTAGGTTTGGACCTGTGCAGTCTTTCTCTGTCTATCTTTACGTTTTTACGGTAGCTCTGCTGTTGGATGGCTTACCAAAGCCATATCGGAATTCGAAGACTGTAAGCGAAAATATCTGGCTACAATAAGGGCCCGACGATGGATAGTTCTGGTGTTTTACAAAGCGCAGAAGTGACAACGGGGGATGTCATGGCCTGGGCCTAAACAAGTGACGCAGTAAGATTGGAAGTCTTGGTGTGATATTTGCTTTCTACAGGTGACACAATTATTAACTTTCTGACATCGGTTAGTGCAAGAAAAAAATGATCCCCAACTGGGTACTTAGCTTTAGACGAAAACTCAGGTAGCAGCCGACCAGCGCTCATGTGAACTGCTTCTACTTCGGGCTCCACGGAAAGAAAGACTGATGTAATGGCGCTGTCTGTCTTACTTTATACTACTGATGACCTGACATCAGTACTCGAGCGACAGCAACCGACGCAGAAATACCAAGTCTCTGGTATTTGGGCCGGCTGAGGGCTACCCTGGCAGGATAACCCAAATGTGATGACTGCAACAGTGAAACACGAAGGACATCTGCATTCATGGGAACATTCCCTGGAATGGTTATTTTCAAGGAGTCCCTGGACAGTTTCACCAGGGGGATTTTTTCCTGCAAGGCTAAATATTTGGGGAATACTCTGAGAACAGCGGGAAGCCAAAATGGCATTTCCTCTCATAATGATGCCTATCCAAGACACAACAGACACCAAATACCAGACTTGCTAGAAGGTATCCTTAATGTCCAATGACATCATCCACACATCCCACCAAAGCAAAGGTATAATCCCCTACAAGGGGCTCAAAGACAGCTGTACATGAAGTCTTGGTTAAAGCTGAAGTCCAAAATGGGATGGAACTTGTTAGACCACCTCAGGACAGGGAACAGTCAAGACAAACTCTTGTCCATCCTCCAGCTCTAGAATAGCCTCTACAGACCACTCAGAGTAGTAAATTCTTGGTATACCACAAGAACTCTGCTGAAATGGACGGATGCATCTTTACAAACCCATTCTGGGGGAGGCCCATGAATTTCAGGACACTGGAATGGTGATCGCATTTAAAAGTCTAATGATTTTTTGTGAGAACTTATAAAACAAGACCAAATAGACTTTGTGATGACTTATAAAGCAAGACCAAACAGAATACCGTCTCCCCCCCCACCCTCAACAAAGCAGTGCCAAACCACTTAAGGCAACTTCAAAGGGGATAAGAGATTCTGAGACGGCGTCTTATCCTTTTTTTTTTAGGTGCTGGTCAGGTCTAGCAGAGGACGGGAAGAAGTAACAGGGGAGGTCAGAGGACCTCAACAATGGTAATGGCCTCCCTCTTTAGATCACTGACCAGACATTGGACAGGGTCCATGAAGTGCAAAGCCCCTCAAGATATTGTTCCTGAGCTCCCTAGACAGGAAGGACAGCTGCGTTGATGCCATCATATGAAGACATACACTAGAGGTGAAGCATCAATACAGCTAAGGTGACGATGAGAAATAAAGCAACCTATTAAGGAGGTCATGATCAAACTTTCATAAAGGTCTTCCTTCAGCCAAGACACTAGGAAATCTTGCTTATTTAACATCACCAGATGAACCTGGAAATAGGACAGAAATGATAAAAAGTTGGGTGGTCTACACCCAAACAATACAGAAGAGGAAACCTTCCTGCATCCGTTACCTAAATCTTTGGCCTGCTTGTCCAGTTGCAAATTGGCAAAATGTAGTGGTCGCTGGGCCTTATTTTGGACCAAAGAGACATGAGGAGACAACAGGATACTTAACAAGATGATCTGCCTATTGAAGAGGAAACTTGTAGACGCATCAGCCATTTCCAAGGTTGAAAGGACATCATAAGACCTTCAGGGTGCTCAGATATCATCGCTTATAACAGGCACAGGTGGCCCATGACTCTTCAAGCTTCTTCAACAAAACCTCTGTCAAGCACTATTACAGTTAGCACGACAAGACAGTCTAAGCTGATCCCAGTCAGCCAGAAAGGCTTTTAAGAAGGGAGACAACTGAAGGTATATGGATGCAAATTTATTCCAACTTGCCATGGTGCTGACAGCCTTGAGAGAATCCAAATCCCCTTTAAGATACTTCAGTGAGGAACATCATAAGCTTGCCTTACCAAAGAGGTAAACAGACATCAGCAAGGGTACGAAAGACTGGCTATGGGCATCAAGTGTCTGGAAAAATGACAACAGCTTAATATTTATTTATTTTACATTTGTTGACCGGGATAGTCCAACTGGATTAATGTCCATTTTCAGTGGAGGCCCAGGGAGAAAAGCTCCAAGGTAGACAGATAAGTAATAACAGAGAAGACATATTACAGATGGGATATTTACAAATGACATAAGTGGACATGAAATAGACAATATCACAAGTTCGAGTTAACTCCTGGTAACAGTCAGGGGAAAAAATAACAGTAATTTGATTAATAGATTATATACATTCATGGTGAGAGTTAGCCAGGCTTGTTACAGTGGCAAAGCCAGTTTAGTGCCAGATGTTGTTTGAGTTTAGCTTTGAATTGGGATAGGGAGGAGAGCAAAGTAATGTTAGCTGGAAGGAGGTGCCATGCTTTGCCTGCAGAGTTTGCAAAGAGGGAGTCACCGGCTACATTGTTAATTTTAATTGTCTTAATTTGTAGTCTGTTTGAGGATCGGTGCAGTCTTGGATTGTTGTGGGGGTGGGGGTGATCATATTTTTGAGTGGGTGTGTTATCTAGATAATAGAGGATTTTATTAGCCATAATCAAAAGATTATATTGGATTAGACTGGGAAGTTCTAGCCACCCAAGCTGTTTAAGGTTGATGCAATGTGGTTGTAACAGATTGACAAGTCTATTAAGTACAGTTTTATTCAGATTAGAGAGAAGGGGGGATGCATACAAAAGTGTTGAAAGCAAGTGGGAGCAAGCTATGGCAACCATAGCCGAAGGGGTTAGGAAGGCTTTTAATTCTATACAGTGACCTTAATTTTTTATTGATGGTTTTGATCATTTGGTTTACATGAAGGTCAAACTTTAGATCAATTATTACTCCTAACAGTTTTGTAGAGGAGTCGGGGTGATTACTGTGCCATCTTTTGCATTTATGGTGAAGGTAAACAGTGTGGACCTTTGTGTTGAAGAGAATAACAGCATTTTAGTTTTTTTGGGATTTAGCAACAATCGACGTTCGGACAGCCAGGTTTCTATAGTATTAAAGGTGGATTGGGTAACAGACCTTAATTCTGAGGGAGATGTGGTTGAGCAAATCGGGATCAGTGTATTGGATACAGCTGACGTTCGAGATGACTGCATATAGGTTGTTTATAAAGATGGAAAACAGTAGGGGTCCTAATATGGAGCCTTGTGGCACTCCAAGGGTGTTAGGTAATAGGTTGGAGAGCTTGTTCTGCCACAGGACAGCCTGATGCCTCCCACTGAGGTAAGATTTAAACCATTGAATGGCATTGGTATTTAGACAGAAAGATTGCAGGGTGTGAATTAAAAGTTGGTGATCCACCATGTCAAATGCCTTTGAAAGATCCAAGAAGAGGGATGAGGATATTTGATTATTGTTACGATTATAATTAATAGTATTGGTGAATGCTAGTAGGGCTGTGGTTGTGGTGTGGACAGAAGCCATGTTGGGTATCAGCAATGAGGTGATTCTGAATTAAGTGGTGCATGAGTTGTTTGTGTATACATTTTTCCACAATCTTAGCTAGTGGAGAAAGTACAGCTATCGGTCAGTAACTGGAGAATTCAGTGGAGGAACCTCCTTTATGTAGTGGGATTACATAGGATGTTTTCCAAATGGTGGGAATTTTTGCCTCTGCTATGGTGCAGTTAATTAGTACAGATACTGGATAGGCTATGGCATCAGCTGATTTCTGAAGGTACTCAGCAGGGAGTTGATCAGCTGAGTGTGTGGTGGGTTTTAATTTTTTGAGCAAGGTACGGATAAGTGATGTGGACACTGGTTGGAAGCTGAAAGAGAGTAGGTTTACAGGGGTGGTACTATCATGGCCAGGGGAGCTGGAGGTAGTTGGCTATCTACGACTTGAATTGTCTCCGTAAAGAATATGGTTAAAACTGTCTGAGACATCCTCAGGAGATTTATCAATGGAAGCAATGGGGATAGGGGTAGACATTTTTCCAGGATGGAGTAGATTATTCAGACCTGCCCAAAACTTCTGAGGATTGTTCTGGTTTGCTGTCTGTAAATTACAGTAGTATTGTTTTTTGTCTTGTAGAATGTAGATTTTTTAGTCTCATTCCTAGCTTGCCTGTATTTAACATGATCATAGGGATCTTTAGTGGAGCGCCACAGAGTCTAGATTTTGTTTCAGCTGGAAATTTTTAGCCTAGATTCTTTAGACAGCCATGGGGCAGTTTTTGCCTTTGATCGCTTAGAACGGGCAGGTGCATGCAAGTCAAGGATATCAAGTAATCTACTTCAAAGTTTACTTTGTTTCGGACTTTCCTAACTAAGTAAGGCTTGATGAGGAATAATGACTTTTTGCTCAACTATATAAGTAAGAAGGTGATCACTCAGATCATCAGGGAGGGTACCAGCAGTGTACAGTTGGGGGTTACTATTTACAAGTACCCAGTCTAGTATGCTTTATGTTTGGGATTACCTAGCCTGGTTGAGGTGGTTATGATTTGAGTGAATGCCTGCAGGTCGATGTGGGTGGTAGGGGATTCTGAGGAACAGGTGGCCCAGTCTATGTTAAAGTCATCAAGTAATAGGGTTTCTTGAGGGTAATGACATGAAATCCAGTGTGGGGTATCTTCAAGTGTGACTATATTATTATCAGGGGGAATATACATGCAGACACTGTTGACGCATTTACTTTTGTTCATTTGCAATTTAGTGGCCAGGATTCCTGAGTTATTAATTTGAGGTGGTTGATTAACATCTACGGTCACATTCAATGCAGATTTATAGAGTTATAGCTACCCCCCCACACCCCTTGCTGGAAGCAGAGTCTAGCCTGTGAATGTTATACCCAAGGTGGTAACACTTCACTATCAGTTGTGGTAGGTTTTAAATAGGTCTCAGACAGAGAATCTCAGGGGAGTGGAGAGCGAAGAGTGCATGCAGTTCATGTACCTTGTTATTGATGCTTCTAATACTGAGATGACAGGCCAGGATAGACTTGGTAGGTCTACTAATTGTAGCTTTTTGGCTTAGGTGGCAGATAGAGGGGGTATATATATCAGACATGGATGGACCAGGGTTGGGATGAATATCACCACCAAGTATAAGACTAGGGCTATACTTAGTGATAAGTTTCAGGAGTTTGTTTAAAAGTTTGTAATATTGTTTGGCTTTAGAGCTTGTGTGCCTGGGGTTTGCATGCTGAAAGAGTGAGCAAGGTTTAGAGTTGGACCCATATTGATTAGTATGGCTAAAGGTATGCTGTTTTACATCTGGTGTGATAGTATGGCCATTTGGGTACTGACAATCAATAAGCATCTGGTTTTCATACAAGGTGAATACCTAAGTAGCCAGCAGTATGGATATTAGAGAATAGAGTAACATTATGAGAGGAGGAGTCTATTTAGAAGCAAAGATGGCAAATACAAAGACAATTACAACATACAAATAGTTCCAACAGAGTTTAAGTCTTGGCCTAAATAAAGTCCAATCTTAGTTACAAATATATGCAAAGTCACAAACAGTACAGTAAAAAGAACAATATTAAGTCTTGGCATTACAATATACAAAAATATGTTAAATTATAAAGGAGAGTTTAGCTGTGGTAACAAAGGTATGCTTTACACAAAACATCAAGCAGTAAAGAGCAGTAATAATTAAACAAGGTATTTGTCAACTGAATGACAAGACATTTGAGTTTCAGACTTCATATCCTCTAGAAAACTCATGGCAATACAAAATCTTTTACTGTAGCAACCTTCCAACTTCATACGAACACATGGCAATTCTAATGCTGTATAAGGCAAAATAATTTTCCCTAGTAGCAAAGCTTTCAAAAAATGCAAATGCCTTTATTGTAAACCATAACAGCTGTATGTATATGTCTCATGAAAGGCAACCAGAAATAGTATTAGAAGGTGAGCAATATAAAGTTATAAATCATGTCCCAAAAAGAATGATGCCATGACCATATTATAACAATAATGGGGAAAATCCTTATGGTGTGAAAAGTGTCCAGTGAATCTCCTGGAAATAAAGATGAAACCCAGACCGCTAGGCCTCAACGAAATATTACCAAGATATAACCAAATAAAGGCAAACACAATCAGCCTAAAATGCCCAATGCTGGTTAATAAATATCATGGTGAAATTGCTGATTACACTAATAAATATCAGCCAATAATAGAGTATAGATAAGTTCTGAATATGAGAAACAAAATAATATAGCGTCCCACAATACCGGTTAATAATCCAAAACACAATAAATGTCCAGTGCTGATTTATGACTGTTTTTGCTTCAATTTACTGTTTGTACTACAACATACCAGCCGTCAGTAAGACATAGAAAGGTTCGATTACCGAAGAAACCAAAAATGATTAGCGTCTGACAGTACCTGTAAATAATCCAAAGGAACGCAATTGGAAGTCGCCACTCAGTCACCATAAGATAATACCATCAGCAACCCAAGTTGTAAAAATTCCACTGCGAAAAAACTAACCAAAAAAGGGCAGAAGTCACTGAATTCCAAAGTTCAGGGACTATTCAAATAGAAAATCCAATGGCCGACCT